>NC_082729.1:6131367-6332451 GCF_030144855.1 Hypanus sabinus
GGCTGTCCTGACGATAATCCCCATTCCCCAGAATCGTTCTGGGGAGACTTTGTTCCACTCTGTCTGGCTGAAGTATATTCATACTGAGACTGAACTCTACACTGTCTCATCAGGAGCCTGGGTAATTTCAAAATGAAGAACTTACCCTTTTCTTTAAAATCAAATCCTCAAATTCAGCGTACCTAATATCTACAGAGGTCAGTGGGGTGGAGATATATGTCTGCCAAAGGTTATCCTTCCCTTTTTCTCCTACTAGCCTGCAGGTCACTTATGGGCAGGCTGTAGCACTGTGCTCCCCCCACCTCCGATCAGGGTGACGTGAAGCCACGGGAGCAGGAAGCGGACGGTCGTATGAGCAGCCGGTGCAAATCACAAGTCCTGGTGATGCGACCACTGACTGTTCCTCGTTCCTGAAGAAGGGTCTCAGCATGAAGCGTCGACTGTTTACTCTCTTCCGTAGCTGCTGCCTGACCTGCTGAGTCCCTCCAGCCTTGTGTGTGTTCTGCTTTGGATTGCCAGCATCTGCAGGCTCTCTTGTGTTCGTGCCAGACAGACAATCTTTGAAGAGCATTGATAATGGCTGGGGTCCTGTAAAGACACCGCCCAGAAGAAGCCAATGGCAAACCACTTCCGTAGAAAAATTAGCCAGAAGCAATCATGGTCATGAGAGCACGATCACCTACATCATACGGCATGGCGCATAATACTGGTGATAAACATCTTGTTCTTCTTTAGCAAAGAACCACTCTTATGTCTTTACATCTGGAGGTAACAAAGCATGTAATTAGAAAAATCAAAAGGAAAAGATGAGATAAAATGATTTGCAACAGTAACATTAGTTTTACAGTACTAATCACCTTATGAATCACCTTATAGTGTTTACATAGAAGTTTACGGTTAATTATTCGCCATTGATCCAATTAATGTTGTTCGTTTAGTTTCGTTCCCCCAGGGAAGCAAAAGGTGATTTACATATTGTAGATAAATAAGATTTTGCTGATCAATCAAGTTTCTGGGCATACCCAGTAAGTGACCTTTCACAAGTAAAACCAGTCTAACAAAATGATACAATTGATGCTGCCTCTTCAGATTTAATCCGGGTCTGATGGCAAGTGCAATTTAGAATCTTGGGTCCTGTTTTTAGGGCGTTTTCTGGAGTCAGGGTATATAGCAAATATTAATTTCAACAGCAACCGGTCTTCAGATCTGAATGCGGACTGTAGCTTAAAATGCTGCTCTGAAAACAATGGTCTTCCTGGAGCTGTAGACTGGGGTTGATTGCAAACTAGGAAACATCCCTTTGACCTGAGATGTCTGCATATGCATGAATGCATCTAGCAAGACAATGGTGACTGACATTCATTCTAGGTCATCTGGAGTGTTGGTGTGAAGATTTAAGTGTTTGAAAATTATATTCAAAGGAAGCATTGTCGACCCAAAGTATTGCAGTAAACCGTGTCATTGTAATGATCGAAACTGTACTGAGTTACCATTGATCTTAAGGGCATAAAATGTGATGTACTTTGAGTTTACGAGGTTTCTTCTTCCAAGAGTGTCTCCAGTATGATTAGTTGGCTGAATAAAGATTTCTATATCACCAGCTTCAGTGTCTGCCCGGTGATTTTGTCACAGCACCTGTTAATAATTTCGGTCCAGTTGGGCAAAATGAGCTCCACCCACCATGGATGGTCCTTAGCCTGGCAGCAAAAGGAGGGGGAGCTATCAACCCTTTCCCGTAAATGCCCTGTGTTACAGAAACACCAGCGGAAGTTCCAAAGACCTCATCCCTGGAAGAGGAAGGACCATTGACGGGCTACACCTTGATCTGGCCTCATCGTGGCTTTTCCCTTTTGATTTCTCTCGGCCGATCGCACCGCCACTTGTTCCACTCACTTCCTTTTGGTCTCCATCCCTACCCTGCCCCCTTTCACATACCTCCGCTCTTTCTATAATTTATGTTCTGTGCAGTGTTGTGCAAAAGCCTCAGGCATGAGCAGTATGTGGAGCTGGGGGACCAAGACTTTTGCACAGTTCTGTAGTGACTTTATGTATTGCACTGTACCGCTGTAGCAAAAGAAAACAAATTTCACGACATACGTGAGCGATGATAAACCTGATTCAGATTTGAGTCTCTGTTGTGGACTGGGAGTGGGAAGGGGGCAGCGTGAGGGGAGTCATGGTTGGGGAAAGGGGAAGGGACGAGGGAAGTACCAGAGAGACATTTTGTAATGATTAATAAACCAATTGTTTGGAAAGATGACTCAGGAATGGGTGTGTCTGGCCCATACCACCCTCCACCCCCGTCCTGGCACTCCTTCTCTGCCATCTGTACCCCACCCTTCCCTCAGCGCTCCACCCTCGCCATTCCCAACATCTTCTGCTCCCGCCGGATTTACAAACTCACTTTCCGTTCCACGCTGACAAATACAGTGCTGTGCAAAAGACTTGGGCACCCTAGCCGTATATATGGCCCTAAGACGTTTGCACAGTATTATAAATGCCTGTGATGTAGCTGCAAGTATTTCATTGTACATATACCTCACTGTACAGGTGTGGGTGAAATAGTCTCAACTTGATTTGACCATCTTAAGTCATCCCTTAGTGAAGGTAGATAGAGGTCAAAGAGAAATGGACAGTTGTGTGGAATACAGGGTGGTAAGAAGGGAAATATATCAGATGGGGTTGTTCTGCTACGAGCTCACATGGACACAATGGGCTGAATGGCCCCATTTGGAATTCCATTTAGCTTATTAGTGACACACAGTAAAAAGCCTAGTTTTCCATTCCATCCACACAGGTTCCCGCTGTCTGTGAGGAGTTTGTATGCTCTCCTTGTGACTGTGTGCGTTTCCTCCGGCTGCTCTGGCTCCCCCCACACTCGAGGTTGGCAGGTTGATTGGTCATTGTAAATTGTCCTGTGATTAGGCCAGGGTTAAATCGGCATTGCTGGGCAGTGTGGGTCAAGGTGCCGAAAGGCGCGCTTTACCTCAATAAATAAACAAGCAAACAGTAAGTTCAGGTGACGCACACAAAATGCTGGTGGAACGCAGCAGGACAGGCAGCACCTATAGGGAGAAGCGCTGTCGATGCTTTGGGCCGAGACCCTTTGTCAGGACTAACTGAAAGGAAAGATAGTAAGAGATTTGAAAGTAGGAGGTGGAGGGGGAAATGCGAAATGATAGGAGAAGACCGGAGGGGTGGGGTGAAGCTAAGAGCTAGAAAGGTGATTGGCACAAGGGATTCAGAGCTGGAGAAGGGAAAGGATCATGGGACGGGAGGCTTCGGGAGAAAGAAAGGGGGAGGGGGGAAGCACCAGAGGGAGATGGAGAACAGCTAGAGTGATGGGCAGAGAGAGGAAAAAAAAGGGGGAGGGAGGGAGAAAATAAATAACTCAGGAATGGGGTGAGAAGGGGAGGAGGGGCATTAACGAAAGTTAGAGAAGTCACTGTTCATGCCATCAGGTTGGAGGCTACCCAGCCGGTATATAAGGTGTTGTTCCTCCAACCTGAGTGTGGCTTCATCTTGACAGTAGAGGAGGCCATGGATAGACATATCAGAATGGGAATGGGACGTGGAATTAAAATGTGTGGCCACTGGGAGATTTTCTCTGGTGGTCTGAGCGTAGGCGTTCAGCGAAACGGTCTCCCAGTCTGCGTCGGGTCTCACCAATATTTAAAAGGCCGCACCGGGAGCACCGGACGCAGTATACCACACAGGAAATAACTATCATTTCAGGACATCAAGGGAAAATCTATAACAGGACGCAGCGTAAATTGTTATAGTTACAGAGAAAGTGAAGTGCAGGCAGACAAATAATGTGCAAAGGTCACAATGAGGTAGGTTGTGAGGTCAAGAGTCAATCGGAGCATTGTGGGTATGCTACACTCACTGCCTGTCACACCCTGTTTAGGACAGGAATGAAGGTCCTCCATCTCCGTCTGGTCTTGGCACAGTCGTACTCAGGCGTAGAAGGATTCTTAATTGCTTTTCCATAACAAATTTGTTTTATCCGTCAGAGTTGTTGGCCCTGTTCTGAACTCCTGAATCTGGAGGACTGGTGGGCAATTCTTAGTCTGGCCTCCACCCTTTGACCTGTCTGGCATGGGTGACCCTACCAAGAGCCAGAGCCTGGAGTCCTGACTCCGGCCAGCATGGCTCTCCGGGTCATTGAGGCCGGAAAGCCTTCAAACCCAACAACAAGGTTGTGATTCAAGGACAAGCTATCGCTGATATTCGCACTGAGAAACTCAAAGCTCTCAACCCTCTTACCTCAACACCATTGATAAAGACAGGAGTACGTGCACCATTCATCTCTGGCGGTGTTCAGGGCTTCCTTCATCATGTCAGTCACTTCCGCACAGTTTTCAAACCCAACGACAAGGTTGTGGTTCTCTTGGAGGGTTGCTATGTCAGCGCAAAAATGTAGGCAACACCCTCAGGTTTGCGTCACAACACCTCACTGGGTGTAAACACTAATGACACACTTCACCAGTGCATGTGATCAATACCTCTGAACACAAAAGGTCCATTCTCTTGTCTTTAAGCAGGACGGAATCCGCCTGATGCTACGTGCTTTCAGGCTTTGGCTCCTTTTGCTTGATAGGAGGGGTTGAGATAAGAGAACGCCCGGGGTGGGTAGGGACTTTGATTATGTCTGCTGCTTTACCGAGGCAGTGAGAAGTAAAGACAGAGTCCATATTGAGGAGGCGGGTTTCCATGATGTGCTGAGCAGTGTCCACAACCCCCTGCAGTCACTGGCGGAGTAGCTGTGACAACGAGCAAGCAAATACCCATTCATTCGTTATGTACCGTGTCGTATGACACGGGAAAGGGTGCTGATGGTTTTGCTGAAGTGAGTAGGGGGAGGGGGAGGAGAGCTGATGTTTTTGCTGCTGTGTGTGTGTGTGGGAGTGGGGAGAGGGGCTATGGGGTTGTAATGTTATTCTGTCATTCATCCTTTGGGTGTGTTTTTTTCTCTCTGTTTCGTGGATGTCTGTGAAGAGTAAGAATTTCAGGTGGCACCATCTCGGATCGCAAGACCCTGCAGCAGATGATGAGGTCAGCTGAGAAGATCATCGGGGTCTCTCTTCCCGCCGTCACGGACATTTACACCACACACTGCATCCGCAAAGCAAACCGCATTGTGAAGGACCCCACACACCCCTCATACAAACTCTTCTCCCTCCTGCCGTCTGGGAAAAGGCACCGAAGCATTTGGGCTCTCACGACCAGACTATGTAACAGTTTCTTCCCCCAAGCTATCAGACTCCTCAATACCCAGAGCCTGGACCTACATCTTACTGCCCTATTGTCCTGTTTATTATTTATTGTAATGCCTGCACTGTTTTGTGCACTTTATGCAGTCCTGGGTAGGTCTGTAGTCTAGTGTAGTTGTTGTTGTGTTATTTTTTTTCTCTGTGTTGTTTTTATTATGTAGTTCAGTCTAGTTTTTGTACTGCGTCATGTAACACCACGGTCCTGAAAAACGTCTCATTTTTACCGTGCACTGTACCAGCAGTTATGGTTGAAATGACAATAAAAGTGACTTGACTTGACTTGTATACATTCTCTGATATTAAATTGAACCATTGGGCTGATTCCTGTGTGGGTTTGCTGATCGGTATAACACTCACTGTTGTTACTCTGTTTTGCACCTTGGCCACAGAGTAACGCTGTTTTGTTTGGTTGCATTCATGCATAGTTGAATGACAATTAAACTTGAATTGAGTACCACTATCCCACGACAGAAATAAATAAACCCCGATCCCAATTCTGATTGTGAATATTTGGTGCCAGATCTATCACACATTTGATATTTACACTTCACAGTTTACACCTTTGTAAGTGTAAACTTCTTACACCTGATTAAGAAAAAAAATTCGACTTAAAATAGCGATAAAGAACATGAGAAATAGGGGCAGGAGTCGGCCATCTGGCCTGTCGAGCCTGCTCTGCCGTTCAATAAGATCATGACTGATCTGACCATGGACTCATCTCCACCTACCTGCCTTTTCCCCATAACCCTTAGTTTCCCGACTATGCAAAAATCTATCCAACCTTGCCTTAAGTATATTTACTGAGGTAGCCTCCTCTGCTTCATTGGGCAGAGAATTCCACAGATTAAACTACAAATGAACAGTGAGTGTATACCTCAAGAGTGATCTTCATGAGCAGATAGCTGATGGAAAGGTGAAACAGGAGAATTAATTTTTTCAATGTTCAAAGTTCAAAGTACACTCATTATCATAGAAACATAGAAAATAGGTGCTGGAGTAGGCCATTCGGCCCTTCGAGCCTGCACCACCATTCAGTATGATCATGGCTGATCATCCAACTCAGAACCCTGTACCTACTTTCTCTCCTTTAGCCACAAGGGCCATATCTAACTCCCTCTTAAACATAGCCAATGAACCGGCCTCAACTGTTTCCTGTGGCAGAGAATTCCACAGATTCACCACTCTCTGTGTGAAGAAATTTTCCCTCATCTCGGTCCTAAAAGGCTTCCCCTTTATCCTTAAACTGTGACCCCTCATTCTGGAAATCAAAGTATGTATACATGATACAACCTTGAGATTCGTCTCCCAACAGGCAGCCACAAAACAAAGAAACCCAAGAGAGCCCATTTTAAAGAAAAGACCGTCGAACACCCAATGTGCAGAGAGAGAAAAAAACAACAGAACTCGCAAACAATAACTGCAAGCAAATAGCATTCTGAACAGAGGGTCACTACTCACACAAATGGGTCATAAACGCATCCTGGAGGGTGATCGTGTGGAAGGGTGTAGATACATCTCTACCAAAGGAGGTGTAGGGCCCACCTTAGGCTGCAGGTCACCCTCGGGCAAGGTGTAGCACCTGCTTAGCCCCCTGGTCAGAGTCATGTGGAGGCATGGGGGCAGGTGGTGGATGGTTGTATGAGCAGCTGGTGCACATCACAAGTGTTGGTTATGTGACCACTGATGCTAGGCAGACAGTCTCCAAAGAGTATTGATAATGGCTGGTAAAGACACTGCCCAGAAGAAGAAATGGCAAACCACTGCTGTAGATCATTTGCCAAGAGTAATCATGCTCACAGACCATGATTGCCTATGTCATAAAACATGGCACGTAACGATGATGATGGAAGGTGAGGGGAGGAAATTATAGAGGCTAGGAAGTTGACGAGGCATTGGAGGAACAAGAAGGCATCAAGAGATCTCTAAAGATTTTTGTGCTGAAAGATGTGCAGGAGGAAACCAGTGCTGAAGTCCTGGAGCAACCTGAAAGCAAGGATTTGTCGTATTGGACCAGTAGCCACTAGGGGCTGCAAGAGGAGCATGCAGGAGGAAACCAGTGCTGAAGTCCTGGAGCAACCTGAAAGCAAGGATTTGTCGTATTGGACCAGTAGCCACTAGGGGCTGCAAGAGGAGCATGCAGGAGGAAACCAGCTCATCAGGCTTTAGAGCAAAATGACTAGAAATGAAACGTCAGCCTGAAATGTCAACTGCTTGCTTCCTCTCCATAAATGCTGTCTGACCTGCTGAGTTCGTCTGACATTTTGTGTGTGTCTTGCCTACAGTTTCCAGAGTCTACAGAACCTCCTGTGTCACTGGAAAGAGGCTGCCACTTGTGGTGTCTTTGATGAAGCCGGACAGCTGGTTTGAGAATCATTGGAAAAATCAGGACTCGAGGCAGGGACGAGGGATTGGTTCATTGAACTGAGGCAGAGCGAGAGCCGGATTTTCCACTTTGCTTTGTTGCTGAGGTGGGGGGAAGGTGACGATGGAGGATAGGAGTGAGAGGGTAGAATCTCTTGTGTTTAGTAGAGGGTGGACTAAGCTGGGGATGATGGGGAAGTGTGGCTAGAAGGATAATGGGGAGGAGGAGGAATGACAGAGAAGTTGGGCAGAGACTGACGGAGATGTTAAGGAGGTTAATGTCACAATCACGGACTCTGCTGGGAGACGCTTCTCAGGTTCGGCAATTGTGCTCTTGAGTATGCATGTTCCAGCTAATTACTGCTTCATTATGGTGGTGTTTAACTCCCTTCTTTTCCTTGTAGTCTTGTGAGAATTGACCAAAAGAACAGCACCATTTACGCTCTCTGTTTATCCTCGTCCTTGTCTGAGAAAGGGGACTACCATTTCGAACAATGTTCCCTCTAATTTTTAATGACCAGTGTCCACAAAAATCTTGTACTGTGCAATTTTTTTTGCCCAGTGACAACTGCATGTGCACACTGAATTTTATATAGAGAGGTATTCAGTTTAACAGCTAGGAAGAACTTTAACCTCCTCTGGGTTTGATCATTTTCGCTTTCTTTCGTCGGCATTCTCACAAAACGTATGTAGCAGGCCTGCAGCGGGTAATGAAGGATTTTCTCGCCAGGGCTTTTGCACACAAAAAATATGTGATTTGCTTGCTAACTAAAGCTTTACAAAGTCAATTTTCCGAATATCACTCCACTTCTTCCCACTTGCAAATTCTCCAGGAAATTTTGCACTGCGACAATACATGAAGGTAACACCAGTTTCTGTATGGTACATACCTGTAAATATTTCTCATAGCTGCACGTTCCTGACCTCACGAGCTTTTGGTGTAACAGCTTCTCCTGTTTCATGAAGCCAGTCTGCTTTAAATAAACTAGCAGTTCTTTTGCGCTTTACACCCTTTGCTTCTTTGGAATTTGACATAATGAATCAATAATTTCTTCAATAAAAACAGTATAGATAAGCTAGTTCTAAAATTTGAAGACAAATCATCACAGCTCCATGTTGTCAACACCGTCCTCGTCAGAGACCAGGAAAGGAAATGTGATTGTGGAAATATTCCTAGCATGCCAACGAGGGAGAGGGTGACAAACTTCTGTGCACGTTTAAATTCCTTTGTGTGTCAGTAGCAAAAGATGTGTGCCTGTGCACATGCGCACGCCTTGAAGGGAACATTGGTTTCAACTGCCACTGGAAAAGGGCAACATTCTTTCAGTATTTAGTCATTGCTTACAACCATGTTAACTTTCCGTTTGAGAGTTTTAATTAACTGCCCTGTTGACCGAGTGCTTATTGTTTCTCTTTTCCCTTAAGTTCTGCGACAGTTCTCATTGAAGTCAGTGAACTGTCGACCCATGTCAGTGACTCTCTCTGCACTTTGTAAAGAAAGTTTTTGGCATGTTGGCCTTCACAAATCAAAGTATCGAGTACAGGAGATGGGATGTTATGTTGAAGTTGTATACGAGTGTTCCTTCCCTCCGCTAGCCTGCAGGTCACCCTTGGGCAAAGTGTAGCACCTGCTTAGCATCCTCCCGCTCAACTCCCCAGTCAGGGTAACATGAAGCCATGGGAGCAGGTAATGGATGTTCACGTGACATATCACAAGTCCTGGTTATGCAACCAATGACACCAGGCAGACAATCTCTGAAGAGAACTGACAGAGGGAGATAGGGTCGTAAAGAAAGCTTTCACTACATCGGCCTTCATAAATCAAAGCACTGAGTACAGGAGATGGAATGTTATGTTGAAGTTGTACAAGTCGTTGGTGAGGCCTAATCTGCAGTTTTTTCACCCACCTGCAGGAAAGATGTAAATAAGGTTGAAAGAGCACAGAGAAAATTTACAAAGATGTTGCCGGGTCTGAGATTGAATAGGGTCGGACTTGATGCCTTGTAATGACAGACAGACAGACAGACATACTTTATTGATCCCGAGGGAAATTGGGCTTCGTTAGAGCCGCACCAACCAAGAATAGTGTAGAAATATAGCAATATAAAAATGTAAATAATTAAATAATAATAATAAGTTAATCATGCCAAGTGGAAATAAGTCCAGGACCAGCCTATTGGCTCAGGGTGTCTGACACTCCGAGGGAGGAGTTGTAAAGTTTGATGGCCACAGGTAGGAATGACTTCCTATGACGCTCAGAGTTACATCTCGGTGGAATGAGTCTCTGGCTGAATGTACTCCTGTGCCTAACCAGTACATTATGGAGTGGATGGGAGTCATTGTCCAAGATGGCATGAAAATAATGTAGAAAATTGAGAGAAGACTTGATTGAGGTATACAAAATTATGAGGGGTATAGATAGGGTAACTGGAAGCAAGCTTTTTCCACTGAGATTGAGTGGGACTATAACCAGAGGTCATGGGCTAAAGGTTAAATGTGAAAAGTTTAAGGGGAACGTGAGGGGGAACACCTTCACTGAAAAGATGGTGAGAGTGTGGAACGAGCTGCCAGAGCAATTGGTGAATGGGAGCTCGATTTCAACGCTTAAGTGAAGTTTGGATAGGAACATGGCTGGGAGGGGTATGGAGGGCTTTGGTCCCAGTGCAGGTCGATGGGAGTAGGCAGTTTAAATGGTTCAGCACGGACTGGGTGTGCTGTACTTTTCTATGACTCTATGGTTTGGGCCATTTCTGAATGTTCTGACAGTTAGTTTGTGGATCAGAGATCAGACGCAGGTGGAAGACAGGAGGGAACTTACAAGATACAAATATCATAAAGTTAGTTCTGCACTTGAGTAGCTGGTTAATGCATAAACACGAAGGAGTTCGCATATCTAGAGCAACACGCACAAAATGCTGGAGGAACTCAGCAGGAAAGGCAGCATCTCTGGAAATGAATGAACACTTTGGGCCGAGACCTTTCTTCAGGACTGGAAAGGAAGGGGGAAGATGCCAGAATTAAAAAGGTGGGAGGAGGGGAAGGAGGAAGCCAGGAGCGTGGGAAAGGTCAAGGGCTGGAGAGGAAAGAATCGGATAGGAGAGGAGAGTGGATCATGGGAGAAACGTAAGGATGACTGATTCCTCACTAATCAAGGAATCTATGAACCTCTGCCTTAAAAATACCCACTGACTTGGGCTCCACAGCCACCTGTGGAACGACAGAGGCGATATTAAAGGTTTCAAAGGTACACTTAATATCAGAGAAATGTATGCAATATACATCCTGAAATGTTTTTTCTTCACAACCATCCATGAAAACAGAGAAGTGCCCCAAAGAATGAATAAGAGTTAAATGTTAGAACCCCAAAGTCCCTCTCCCAGCTCTCCCTCCCGCATGTAAGTGGCAGCAAGCAATGATCCCCCCTCCCCCCCACTGGCAAAAAAAAGCATCGGGGCCCGCCACCGAGCACTCAAGTGTGAGCAAGGCAACAGCAAAGACACAGACTTGCAGTTGCCCCAAAGTCGCGTTTGTGGTGAACTACATATCCCTGTCTGGACTCGCCCCCTGCTGACTGCTCCTGTGGCTCCTCCCACAGGCCCCTGTGGACACGCCCCCTGCTGACTGCTCCTGTGGCTCCTCCCACAGGCCCCTGTGGACACGCCCCCTGCTGACTGCTCCTGTGGCTCCTCCCACAGACCCCTGTGGACACGCCCCCTGCTGACTGCTCCTGTGGCTCCTCCCACAGACCCCTGTGGACACGCCCCCCACTGACTGCTCCTGTGGCTCCTCCCACAGACCCCTGTGGACACGCCCCCCACTGACTGCTCCTGTGGCTCCTCCCACAGACCCCTGTGGACACGCCCCCTGCTGACTGCTCCTGTGGCTCCTCCCACAGACCCCTGTGGACACGCCCCCCACTGACTGCTCCTGTGGCTCCTCCCACAGACCCCTGTGGACACGCCCTCTGCTGACTGCTCCTGTGGCTCCTCCCACAGACCCCTGTATAAAGGCGATTGAGGCCTGAGCCCGGCCGTCAGTCTCCAGGATGTAGTATGGTGGTCAACCACTGCTTGTTCCTTCTTCCAGTCAATAAAAGCCGATATCTCGCCTTCACGTCTCAGAGTGAGTTATTGATGGTGCATCAATTTTATTGACTGGAAGTTTTAAAACATGGAAACCGTTTTACGTCCGGAAAGGTAGGATTTGGACCCCCAAGACCCTGAAGCAGCTCTTGCCTTTGAATTCTGGCTTGCATGCTTCCAATCGTACTTGGAGGAGGTTCGTGCAACTGACTCCGCTGTTATGCACCGAATTCTCCTTTCAAGGGTCACCCTGAAAGTTTACTCACTTATCCGGGACCTGTCGACCTACCAAGGGGCACTGGATGCCCTCAAAAGACAGTACCTGCGGCCGGTGAACACCGTCTACGCAAGACATCGCTTAGCTACCCGACAGCAGCAGCCTGCAGAGTCGAGCGCCCAGTTTCTCCGAGCCCTACAGACACTCGTCAGGTCTTGTGACTGCAAAACGCTCACGGCAGAACAGCATGCGGAGCTGCTAGTACGAGACGCCTTTGTGACAGGAATTAGGTCAGTGTACGTGCGCCAGCAGCTGCTTCTTACCTTATGCTCGGCGATCGAGATGGCCGACACGCTGGAGGCTGCTCTGCACAACGCTGATGCTGTCCAGCCGCTCGATTCCCCGCCGGTTCCATGGACACCTCAGACACCGCCGCCGCCGGTTCCTGCGAGCGAATTCGCCAACGCCGCTGCCAGTCGTGATTCCACGAACTCCCCAAACCCGACCACGGCTGCAGCCAGGCGAAAGCCCGAGCTGTGTTACTTCTGCGGACTCAAAAAGCACCCCCGAAAACGTTGCCCGGCCCGAGAAGTGACCTGCTCCAGCTGCAGGAAGAAGGGCCATTACGCCAAGGTCTGTAAGTCTAAACCACGAGCGGGGTCGGGCAGCGCTGTGTGTGAGACGTGGGGTCCACCATCTTGCATGCCCAGATGTGGGCGGCCATCTTTGTCGGCGTCAACATGCCCCGCCCCCTACCCGTGTGAGACATGGGGGCCACCATCTTGCATGCCCGAAAGGGGGCGGCCATCTTTGTCGGTATCAACATGCCCCGCCCCCGACCCACTGGAGTTTACCGGGCACCAAGACGGCAGTTCAACTCTGGCCACCGTAACCCTCAACCAAAGCGCCCCACACCAGCTTGCAAGGTCAATGATGGACATCCTGGTGGAGGGGCACAGGACTAGCTGCCTGTTTGACACGGGCAGCACTGAGAGTTTTATTGACCCAGACACATTGCAACGCTGTGGACTTGTGACACGGCCGGTAAGCCAGAGGGTCACCTTGGCTTCTGGGTCGTATTCCACAGACATCCGGGTGGGTTGAGTAGCGACATTGGTGGTGTAGGGCACAGAATATCGGAACTTTGCGCTACTGGTCATGCCTAATCTGTGCGCACCTGTGCTATTGGGGCTGGACTTCCAGAGCCACCTCGAAAATGTGACTATGGTATACGACGGGCCCCTCCCACCACTCACTGTCTGGAATCCTCAGTTTGGTGGGACTTCATCACTACTTACCACACACACACACCGAACCACACATCCTATCCGCACCATGCCGACAGCTGCACTACCGACACCACTTGCAGCCTCTCCACCCTCAAGATCCCTCCTCCACTGCTGTTCGCCAACCTGACCCCGAATGTAAACCTGTGGCAACTAAAAGCAGGAGGTACAGCGCGGGGGACAGGGCCTTCATTCAGTCAGAGGTGCAGCGGCTGCTCAGGGAGGGGATCATTGAGCCAAGCACAAGTCCTTGGAGGGCCCAGGTGGTTGTTGTTCGGACCGGGCAGAAAAATAGGATGGTCGTGGACTATAGTCAAACCATCAATAGGTTCACACAGCTTGACGCGTACCCCCTACCCCGCATTGCGGATATGGTCAACCAGTGCAAGGTGTACTCGACAATAGATCTGAAATCCGCTTATCACCAGCTCCCCATCCGCCCGGAGGACCGCCCCTACACCGCCTTCGAGGCGGGCAGCAGGCTCTATCACTTCCTGCGCGTCCCCTTCGGTGTCATGAAAGGTGTCTCGGTCTTCCAGAGGGAAAAGGACCGGATAGTGGACCAGTACCAACTGAAGGCCACATTTCTCTATCTGGATAACATCACCATCTGTGGACGTGACTGGCTGGATCACAATGCCAACCTCCAATGATTTTTCCAAGTGGCCGAAGCTCTGAACCTTTATTTATAACAGGGGCAAGTGTGTGTTCAGAACCACCCGACTCGCTATCCTTGGGTATGTCGTGGAGAACGGGGTCATTGTCCCTGACCCCGACCGTATGCGCCCCCTGTTAGAACTCCCTCTTCCCACCACTCTCAAAGCCCTCAGACAGTGCCTGGATTTTTTTATCCTATTACGCCCAATGAGTCCCCCATTACGCAGACAAGGCCCGCCCCCTGGTCAAGTCTACCACTTTTCCCCTTTCTGCTGAGGCCTGCGTGGCCTTCAGCTACATTAAAGGGGACATTGCCAAAGCAATGATGCATGTGGTGGACGAGACCATTCCCTTCCAAGTAGAGAGTGACGCCTCCGATTTCGTACTTGCTGCTACCCTCAATCAGGAAGGCAGGCCAGTAGCATTCTTTTCTCGCACCCTCCAAGGCTCTGAAATTCGGCACTCCGCGGTGGAGAAAGAAGTCCAGGCCATAGTGGAGGCTATTAGGCACTGGAGGCACTATCTCGCCAGCAAAAGGTTCACCTTGCTGACTGACCAGCGCTCGGTTGCGTTCATGTTCAACAACCAACAGTGGGGCAAAATCAAAAATGATAAGATTTTGCGGTGGAGAATAGAACTCTCCACCTACAACTTTGACATCCTGTACCGGCCTGGCAGACTCAATGAGCTCCCTGATGCCCTATCCCAGGGAGCATGTGCCAGCGCGCAGCTCGACCAGCTATACGCCCTTCATGCACATCTTTGCCATCCAGGGCTCACCCGATTTTACCATTTCGTGAAAGCCCGGAACCTGCCGTACCCCCTGGAGGACATCAGGACGATGACCAGGGACTGCCAAATCTGCGCTGAGTGCAAACCGCACTTCTACCGTCCTGAAACGACGCAACTTGTCAAGGCCACCCGCCCTTTTGAGCGACTGAGTGTTGACTTTAAGGGCCCCCTTCCGTCCACCGACCGCAATGTCTATTTTCTCAATATTATTGACGAGTACTCGCGGTTCCCCTTTGCCATTCCCTGCCCCGACACCACTACCACGTCTGTCATAAAAGCCCTGCACCAGCTCTTCACTCTGTTCGGATATCCCTGCTATATCCACAGTGATAGAGGGTCCTCCTTTATGAGTGACGAGCTGCGCCAGTACCTGCTAGCTAGGGGCATTGCTACTAGTCGGACCACGAGTTATAATCCCCGGGGTAATGGCCAGGTGGAGCGGGAGAATGCCACAGTATGGAAAGCCACACTTTTAGCCCTTAAGTCAAAAGGGTTGCCGGTCTCTCGATGGCAGGAGATCCTCCCTGAGGCACTCCACTCTATCCACTCCCTGTTATGTACGTCCACCAATGCCACCCCTCACGAACGCCTATTCTCTTTTCCCAGGAAGTCTGTCACTGGGACCACCCTACCGGTTTGGCTGACATCCCCAGGGCCAGTGCTGCTCTGGAAACATGTGAGGAGTAATAAATACTCCCCGCTGGTCGAGAGGGTTCACCTTCTACATGTGAACCCCCAGTATGCCTACGTGGTCTTACCTGACGGGGCGGGAGGACACGGTCTCTGTCTGCGACCTGGCACCCGCAGGAGCAGCAGACCACTACTCCAAACACTCCCCGGGTATCTATGAACACTGTACCTGAGGTGACACGCGCACACCAAGCCCTACACAGACTCCTCACGACAGTCATCTACCGGCCGTCTCGTACGCGTATGTACCAGGTGCCTCGCACATGCGTGAGAGATCACTGACGCCTAGTGGGCTGACACCTTCTGTTAGGCCGGAACCAGCACAACCTCCATCTCCGGTGCAAGCACCATCGGCACCTGTGCAATCACAGCTCTGTTCCCAAAGATCTCAAGGCTCTGAGCACACAGCCAAAGGTTTTCCAGTCCCCAAGGTGCACCGGTCAGGGACACCGACCTTCAATGTGCCTGTTTCCAGAGCCCTGAAATCCTGGGCCTCCAAAGGCGAGCTGAACTCTTAGGCCGCACCCTTGGCCTATCGGATAACGGCCAGACATGACACCTGAAGAGCAGGTCCCATTCCCGCAAAGAACCAAAGTCAGCATGTAACTCCAGGTCAGGGTCTTAAAAAAGACGCGAAAGGGAAAAATAGAGACTTTAAAGACATAGCCGAAAATCAGAAGACTAAACATCACAGACCACTGATTTTGGAAATTTTGAAAAAAAATCTCAAATGCTGTCATTACTGCGCGATTATCAAAACAGCAGCTCAATAAAAGGCTGCAAATCACATTCTGTGGTCAAGGAATAAAGCAGAACTCTATGACCGCGGGTTAAGTATCTGTCATTGCAAAATCCAAACACAATAGCCGGAGATTCATTAGATGTAAGGTTACCCAATTGATGAGCCAGTGCACTTTAAATGTCATTAAGTGCTGTCATGTTTCATTTCTCAATACATCTGTTCTGCACACATAAAGCACCAATGCCTAAAGAATATTTCAATCCTTTCGGGCTAAATTGGCCCATAAACTTCTCTGACATCTGAAATGACATTTCCCTAATTTACCCAATCATTTCTAACAAGGAATATTTGACTGTGAGGATTATTCTTCTGGAAGCACTTTCAGAAATCATAAACTAAGCATTATACAGATCAATGAGAAGAATTAATTCCCATCTCATTTCTCTGTGAGTGGAGCAGCGTCTCAAAGAACAGCGAGCTATTATCATTTAGTAAATAACCGGCATCAGAAGCTTTTTGTTTGCTGTTATATATCATGCCAAAAAGAAAAAGAGACACATGGAGCTGCTAACGATATTGCAGAAATAATAGAACCATCCTTTATGTGGAGCTGTAATTGATTGTGAAGCGTGTTAGTTTATTTGAAGGTTTTAAACAACCACTCTTAATAAGCTGCTGCAGATAGAAACAAGAATGATGGTTCCATTATTTCTGGTTGTCTGTTAGACTGCTGGATGGATCCCTGCTTCTCACATCCCACATACTGGAAGTATCTTTTCATCAATGTGCTATCAAGATTGATTCATGCCATCTTCAAGGTTACTTCCCTCAGGCAGTTCATCTGATCAACCGTTCTTGTTAGCACCACTGCGCCCCCCAGTCCTCTCTATCTATTACACCCTGCCACTGCACAATAAACACTTTAAAATAACATTCTATCTCCATCCGCCAAAAGCGGAACTCCCCAGAGGCCAGGCATTTTAATTCCAACTCGCGTTCCCGTTGCGGTCCATGGACTCCTCTTGCCCAAGATGAAGCCACCCTCAGGGTGGAGGAGCAACACCTTATATTCCATCTGGGTAGACTCCAACCTGATGGCATGAATATTGATTTCTCCTCCCGGTAAAAAAAATTCCCTCCCCCCCCTCCCCTCATCTTCTATTCTCCACTCTGGCCTCTTACTTCATCTCCTCGCCTGCCTATCACCTCCCTCCCAGCTCCCGACCTCCTTCCCTTTCTCCTATGGTGCACTCTCCTCTCCCATCAGATTCCTTCCTCTCCAGCCCTCGACCTTTCCCACCCACCTGGCTTCACCTCTCACCTTCTAGCTATCCTCCTTCCCCTTCCCCCATCTATTTTATTCTGGCGTCTTCCCCCTTCCTTTTCAGTCCTGAAGAAGGGTTTTGACCTGAAACATTGGCTGTCTATTCATTTCTATAGATGCTGCCTGAATTGCTGAGTTCCTCCAGCATTCAGTGTGTATTGCTCTTTAGCTATCTTCTAGCTGTCCTCCTTTCCCTCCCCCACCCACCCTTTTATTCTGGCACCTTCCCCCCTTCTTTCTCAGTCCTGAAGAGTCTCAGCCAAAGTGTTGACCGTTTATTCATCTCCACAGATGCTGCCTGACCTGCAGAGTTCCTCTGGTGTTTTGTGTGTCTAGCTGATAAAGAGGCTGCCTGAGCTCTCTGTCCTCTCCAATCAGATTCCTTCTTCTTCAGCACTTCACCTCTTCCTCCAATCACTATCCAGCTTCTTGCCCCACCCACCTTTCCCCTCACCTTGTCTCACCTATCACCTCCCAGTGCCTCACTTCATCCCACACTCCCCCACCCATCCTCCTTCTATCCCTCACCTGGTCTTACCTATCACCTCCCAGTGCCTCACTTCATCCCACACTCCCCCACCCACCCTCCTTCTATCCCTCACCTTGTCTCACCTATCACCTCCCAGTGCCTCACTTCATCCCACACTCCCCCACCCATCCTCCTTCTATCCCTCACCTTGTCTCACCTATCACCTCCCAGTGCCTCACTTCATCCCACACTCCCCCACCCACCCTCCTTCTATCCCTCACCTTGTCTCACCTATCACCTCCCAGTGCCTCACTTCATCCCACACTCCCCCACCCATCCTCCTTCTATCCCTCACCTGGTCTTACCTATCACCTCCCAGTGCCTCACTTCATCCCACACTCCCCCACCCACCCTCCTTCTATCCCTCACCTGGTCTCACCTATCACCTCCCAGTGCCTCACTTCATCCCACACTCCCCCACCCACCCTCCTTCTATCCCTCACCTTGTCTCACCTATCACCTCCCAGTGCCTCACTTCATCCCACACTCCCCCACCCATCCTCCTTCTATCCCTCACCTGGTCTTACCTATCACCTCCCAGTGCCTCACTTCATCCCACACTCCCCCACCCACCCTCCTTCTATCCCTCACCTGGTCTCACCTATCACCTCCCAGTGCCTCACTTCATCCCACACTCCCCCACCCATCCTCCTTCTATCCCTCACCTGGTCTCACCTATCACCTCCCAGTGCCTCACTTCATCCCACACTCCCCCACCCATCCTCCTTCTATCCCTCACCTGGTCTCACCTATCACCTCCCAGTGCCTCACTTCATCCCACACTCCCCCACCCACCCTCCTTCTATCCCTCACCTTGTCTCACCTATCACCTCCCAGTGCCTCACTTCATCCCACACTCCCCCACCCACCCTCCTTCTATCCCTCACCTGGTCTTACCTATCACCTCCCAGTGCCTCACTTCATCCCACACTCCCCCACCCACCCTCCTTCTATCCCTCACCTTGTCTCACCTATCACCTCCCAGTGCCTCACTTCATCCCACACTCCCCCACCCACCCTCCTTCTATCCCTCACCTGGTCTCACCTATCACCTCCCAGTGCCTCACTTCATCCCACACTCCCCCACCCACCCAACTTCCCACTCACCTTGTCTCACCTATCACCTCCCAGTGCCTCATTTTGTTCCCACCCCCATACCACAGTTCCCCTCACCTACCACCTTGCAGCTTGTCCTCATTCCCCTCCCCCACCTTTCGATTCTGGCTTCTTCCCCCCTTCCTTTCCAGTCCTGATGAAGAGTCTTGACCCAAAACATTGACTGCTCAGTCTCCTCCATATGCGTGGCACAGTTGCAATGGTTAGCACAACGCTTTATAGTACCAGTGACCCGGGTTCAATTTCTGCTGTTGCCTGTTTGGAGTTCGTACGTTCACCCTGTGACTGTGTGGGTTTCCTCAAGGTGCTCCGGTTTCCTCCCATGGTCCAAAGGTGTACCATTTGGTAGGTTAATTGGTAAATTGTTCCAAGATTCGGCTAGGGTTAAGTCAGGGGTTGCTGTGAGGAGTGTCTCAAAGGGCTCGAAGGGACTGTTCTGTGCTGTATCTCAATAAATAATTAAATACGATGTTGCCTGACCCGCTGAGTTCCTCCAGTACTGTGTGTGTGTGGCTCAAGACCTCCAATGTCTGCAGGGAGAGGAGAGAGAGTTAATTTGAATGCGATGCAATTGAGGTTGAACCAAGGTGTACAGCATTATGGTGTACAAACTTATCAGATCTGGACTGAATAAACAATTCTGTTTCCTTTGGCAGAGCTGACAGTAAATATCAGTTTGAGCTTTTGTTAACTAGCAATCGGATCTGAAGAGGGTTTATGTATCAACCTTGTCAAGTCATGTTGTAGCTGTATGAAACTTTGGAAGCAACCTGCCTTTTCCAAAATCTCCCCTGAGAAGTGCCCTGGGACTATTAAAACAAGAATTTCACAGTTTCTTCCACTAAGAGGACCACAGAATTGTCACAGTTTGGAGGCTTGCTCACCTCAAAGACCCGGAGAGCTATGCTGGCTGGATCTGGGCTTCATGCTTTGGCTCTTGGTAGGGTCACCCATGCCAAACAGGTCAAAGGGTAAAGGCCAGACTAAGAGTGGCCCACCGCTCCTCCAGGTTCAGGCGTTCAGCCCAGGGCTCACGACCCTGACTGGTCAAACAAAATTGTTACGGAAACAGCAATGAAGAATTCTTCTACATCTGAGTGTGACGGTATTCTTGAGTCTCCACCCGGGACTTGTATAACTGACAGTAGTGAAAACCAAGAGGAAGCTACTGACACAATGACGGAAACCCTGAACACCGCCACAGATGCAAGACCTTCATTGTTGTTCTAAGCACCAACAGTGTTACAGGCAGTAAGTGTTCATGCCCTCATGAAAGTTTATTCCCTGAGGCAGTTAATCTGATTAAACGTTCTAGTTACACCTCCCCCACCCCCTTTATTTTTACCCCAGTCACTGGAAAATATTTTAAGCCACTTTTTATAATTTTGTTTACATTCTAAATACATGTTTTTTTGTATTTATCTGCATTTTATTCCATATCCACCCTTTAACCTCTAGCTTCATATTTTACAGAATTCCTAATTCTTTGCGATTGATGAATGGTGTTGTCTTTTGTTGCGTGTTGTGTCTTTACCAAAGCACGGCAAATCCCCAAAACATGGTTCAGGAACAATTATTACCCCTCAGCCATCAGGGTCTTGAACCAGAGGGGATAACTTCTCTCATCTTCAGTCACCCCATCATTGAAATGTTCCCAGACCTTATGGGCTCACTTTCAAGCACTCTTCATCTCCTGTTCTTGATATTTATTACTTGGTTATTTATTATTAGTATGTCTTCTTTTTGGTATTTGCTGAATTTGTTGTCTTTTGCGCTCTGGTTGAATGCTCAACTTGCTACGGCCTTTCACTGATTCTATTACTGTTATTTCACGCTCTCTTCCATTTCACGCATGCCTGCTCTTACCCCATCCTCCCGCCACCCTACCAGGGATAGGGTACCTCTTGCCCTCACCTACCATCCCACCCGCTTCTGCACATAATTCTCCTCAACTTCTGCCACCTCCAAAGGCACATCTTTCCCTCCCCCTGACTTTCTTCTTTCCACGGGGATCGTTCCCTACGCGACTCCCTTGTGTATTCGTCCCTCCCCACTGATCTCCCTTCTGGCACTTATCTTTGCAAGCAGAACAAGTGCTACACCTGCCCCTATGCCTCCTCCCTCACTACCATTCAGAGCCCCAAACAGTCCTTTCAGGTGAGGAAACACTTCATCTGTTGGGGTCATCTGCTGAGTCCGGTGCTCCTGTTGTGGCCTCCTGTATGTCAATGAGACCTAAAGTAGATGAGGAGACTGCTTCATCGAGGATCTACGCTCCGTTTGACAGAGAAAGCAGGATCTCCCAGTGGCCCCCCATTTTAATTCCACTTCCCATTCCCATTCTGATATGTCCATCCATGGCCTCCTCTATTGTCATGATGAGGCCATACTTAAGTTGGAGGAGCAACACCTTATATTCTGTTTTGGTAGCCTCCAACCTGATGGCATGAACATCAATTTCTCAAACTTACAGTAATGCCCCCCACCCCTCTCTTCACCACTTCCCATCCCCTTTTCCCACCCATCACATCTTTTCCTTTCTTCCATGTCCTGCTGTCTCTTTCACCAATCAACTTCCCAGTTCTTCACTTTACCCGTCCCCCTCCAGCTTTCACCTGTTGCCTGGTGTTTCTCTCTCCCTTACCCCCACTTTTTAAATCTACTCTTCAGCTTTTTCTCTCCCGTCCTGCCAAAGGATCTCGGCCAGAAACGTCGACTGCACTTTTTTCCCCATGGATGCTGCCTGGCCTGCTGAGTTCCTCCAGCATTTTGGGTGTGTTGCTCGGATTTCCAGCATCTGCAGATTTCTTTTCTTGATTGCTTTTACAGTTATTATTCTATTATGGATTTATTGCTTATGCTGATAAAAAAAAATAATCTCAGCATTGTATGTGGTGACATATATGTTAGTTTGTTCATTATGTGCCATATTGTATGACGTAGACAGTCATGGCCTTCCCATGACCATAACCGTTCTTGGCACTCTTTTCCATTGCCTTCTGGGAAACATTTTCCTTTTATCGTTGCACAGTTTGTTGTCTTCTGCACTCCTGATTGATCTTTCATTGATTCTGTTATGGTTACTGTTCTATAGATTTGCTGAGTATGCCCGCAGGAAAGTGAATCGCAGGGTTGTATGTAGTGGCATATATGTCCTTTGATAATAAAATTTACTTTGGTCTTTGGACATGTAAAAGTACATGCCAAGTAAAGTTGGTTCTCGAAGTAGATCCTTGAATACTCTGTGCCGTTCTGGTCACTGTGTTGCAGGGGGGATGTGGAGCTGACTTTGGCGAGGCTTTATAACAGCGGTTCCTAACTTTTTTTTAGCCGTGGAGCCTTACCATTAACCAAGGGGTCTGTGGACGCCCTGGTTTACGAGGATGCTGCCAGGATAAGAGGGCAAGTATGAGGAGAGGTTAGGTTGCTTGCTCTGGGATGTTGGAACCAGAGGTGGCAAGCCAATAGAAGTTTATTAAATTCTGAGAGGCAGAGATAGTGTTGATAGTCTTGTCCTTAGAGTGGAAACATCGAATATTAGAGGGCGTAGCCTTAAAGTGAGAGAGGGTAAGTTTAAAGGAGATCGCTTGGGTTCCCTCCATTTACCCTGGTTTCATGCCATATTCCAAAGACTGTTGGGTTAATTGGTCTTACTTACTTACTGCCCATTACGTTGCTGGCATTTAGGGCTGCAATGACAGTCCTCCTTCTCTGTCTGTCCATATAGTGGCACACAGATGTAGAAAGATTCTTCATTGCTATTTTTGTAACGATTTTTTTTGACCAGTCAGGGTCGTTAGCCCTGAGCTGAACCCCCGAACCTGGAGGACCGGTGGGCCACTCTTCGTCTGATCTCGTCCCTTTGACCTGTTTGGCATGGGTGATCCTACGCATAAAGCCCTGACTCCAGCCAACATCGCTCTCTGGGTCATTGAGGCATGCAAGCCTCCAAAACCTACAACAAGGTTGTGGTCCTCTTGGAGGAGGTTAATTGTTCATATGGGTGTAATTGGGTGGCGTGGGGTCGTGGAACGGAAGGACCTGTTAACATACTGTATCTCTGAGAAAAGTGTGTACAGGATTACGTGTTATAGTTACAGGGAAATTGCAGTGCAGGTAGACAGTAAGTTACAAGGCCATATTGAGGTTAAGAGTTCAACTTGTCTCTCTCTCTCTCTTTCTGAGTTGGGTAATGGATCATGGATGTTGCATGCTAGCTGTCGGTAGGCAAACGTGCCAGGGCAGGAAGACATGGAGAGCAAGCTGTTGCCCATGTAGCAGGCTCCTCTTCTCCACGCAGCCGATGAATCCAAAGGAACGGCAGGGACCGATACATTTTGCTACCAGAAGCAACTCGGGCATTGCCAGTCGGTGTAGGACTGCCTTAGGGACTCCAGCTCTGGATTTCTTCTCAGACTTTACTCCCGAAGCCTTTCCCATGACCGGGTATGGCCGCAAGGCAGGAGAGGCCCAATCTGCCCAAAGCGACTGTCTTTAAGGCACCAGTGAGCCACCTTTTCCCTTTCTCCTGTCAGTAGAAATGGTTCTGCCATGCCACAGGTGAAAGACAGGAGGTTGTCAGAGGCCATTGGGAGCATTTAATAGGGAGTGGCTAGAACAACCTTAAAGAACCATCTTTCTGTACAAGGTCTAGAGTGGCAGGATAGGATCTGTCCTGGAGGCTGGTGGTACATGTTCCTGGACATTTATGCCTTCTTCCCAATGGGAGAGGGGAGAATGACTGGAGTGGTCGGGTCTTTGATGATGCTGGCTGCTTTACTGAGCCAGCAAAAAGTGTACTACAGATGTAGTCCATGGAGGGAAGGCTGGCTTTCATGAAGTGTTAAGCTTTTCCTGTTTCCTCCAGGTGCTCCAGATTCTTCCCACGTTCCAAAGAGGTACAGTACCATGCAAGTCTTAATTACACACTCACACACACACACACACACACACACACACACACACACACACACACACACACACACACACACACACTCACACACACACACACACACACACACTCACACACACACAGACACACACACACACACATACACACATACACACACACACTCACACACACACACACATACACACACACACACACACACACATACATACACGTACACACATATACACACACGTACACACACAGACACACACACGTACACACATATACACACACAGACAGACACACACACATACATACATACACACAGACAGACAGGCGCGCATGCACACACACACACACATATACACACACAGAAAGACAGACACACACACACATACATAGACAGACAGACAGACAGACACACACACACACACACACACAAACACACATAAACACATGTGTGTGTGTGTGTGTGTGTGTGTTTATAATTGGTGTGCTTCAGACTTTTGCACAGTACTGTAGTAATTTTATGTATTGTACTGTACTGCTGCCACAAAAACCCCACAATTTTCATGACATACGAGTGATGATGAACCAGATTCTGATATGGGTCTGAGAGCGGGAAGAGGGCAGGGAGAGGGGAATCACGGTTGGGAAAAGGGGAAGAGAGAGGGGAGGAAACACCAGAGAGACATTCTGTAATGGTCAATAAACCAATTGTTTGGAATCGAATGACCTCTCCTGGTGTCTCAGGGCTGGGTGTGTCTGCACCTGTGCCACCACTCGTCCCTGGCACTCCTTCTCTGCCACCTGTCCCATACCCCTCCCATGGTGCTCCACCCTCGTCATTCCCAACATCCTTTGCTCCTACCGGATTTACAAATTTACTCTCCACTCCATGTTGACAAATACAGTACTGTGTAAAAGTCTTAGGCACCCTAGCTATATATATGTGTCTACGACTTTTTCACAGTACTGTATGGGTCAATTCATCCCGTGGGTGTGATTCTGCAGCGGGGCTTCGTTGGGCCAGAAAGGCCTGTTGCTGAGCTGTATCTCTAAGTTAAAAGAAATTGTCTTCTTCAGCAGTTCCTATTTCAACGACTGGACTAATCTGTTACAGCATTTCGTGTGTCAACAGGGAGCAGCTTCGGTTGAAAACTCCTGTCTTATTTGCAAAGGTTTCACATACATGCCAGCAGATTTTATATTGCAATAATTTGTTTGGTTATGGCTAATTTAAATTAATTGGCAAAACAGTTAGCTGATGAGAGTTTTACCTCTCAGCGTTCTGGTCTCTGCTGTCGGAAAGGTCTGAGGAATCCAGTTTAGGAATAATTTCCCAAAGGACGCTGGGCAAAGGTGCAAAGAGGAAAGAAATTGGAGCAAAGACAGAGGAGGGGAGAGGCTGTAATCAGTTATCTCATCATGGGCCTGGCACCTGATTGTCTACCTGCACAGCACAAAACAAAAGTTCAAAGTTAAATCTTTTATCCGAGTACGTAGATGTCATTCATTTTCTGTGGGCAAAATGAGCAAATCTGTAAAACAGTAAGTGTAAACATCAGGAACTGTAAGCAAACTGTGCAAATGCAGATATAAATAAATAGCAATAAATAAAGAGCATGAAATAACGATATTACAGAGCCCTTAAATGAGCAAATGAGTCAATTAGTTGCACTGGTGTAATTCAGCAGCGGGGGCTCGTTGGGCCGGAAGGGCCTGTTACTGAGCTGTATCTCTAAATTAAAAGAAATTGTCTTCTTCAGCAGTCTCTATTTTAACAACTTGACTAATCTGTTACAGCATCTCGTGTGTCAAGGGCCTGATGGTTGAGGGGTAGCAACTGTTCTTGAATCAGGTGGTGTGAGTCCTGAGGCTCTTGTACCTTCTACCTGACGGCAGGAGCGAGAGAAGAGCACGGCCTGGGTGGTGGGGATCTCTGATAGTGAATGCTGCTTTCCTACGTTACAAGTGAATGATATTAAATACTTTATTAATAACATTTTTTTGTAAAAGATTTATGGTAAGCAATCACCCCAAACAAGGGATGAGCAAGTGAGGATGAGGCTGAGTCAAGGGTCTAAGTGTGCGAGTGTGAGGCTAAGTTGAGGCACGATCTATGCATATTCGAGGCAAAGTCGGGGCGAGCAGAGGTGAGGCAGATTCGAGGCCCGCCCACCTAAACTGAGAGCAAGGTTTGATCGATCTATGATCTGGGCCGATTTGGAAAGGTCGGATACGGGCTGAAACATGGTGGCAGGGTCCAGGTCTTGAGTGTACCGATGCAATAGGGCGTGGGTCCTGGTACGAAGAACAACCCGATGATTGGACGATTTAAACACTAGGCCAGATGGTTTGAAAAGGCAGAGTGTCGGGACCAGAGGCAAGGATCGGGCCAATCCTGCTCGATTCTCCCCTACGTTTACCCAGCTTTGCGCTGAACTGAGGCCGAGGCTGCGGCCTGCTCCGCTGTTTGTGTCTATGGATTCACTTTTGTCCTAAATGTTCTTTGTTACTTTTATTGTTTGCACGATTTGTTTTTCTCTCTGTGTGCATTGGGTGTTTGACAGTCTTTTTTTTAATGGGTTCTTTGGGGTTTCTTTGTTTCATGTCTGTCTGTAATGTGACAAATCTTGAGGGTGTACAATGCATACCTATTTTGATCATAAATGAACTTTGAACTTTACCTGTTAATCATAACACTTTGTTCTGCATGCTCTTTTCGCTCATCCCTTCGTACTATGTCAACATACATATGTTTTAATTTTTTTCCCTGGGTAGAAATGGCTAAAATGGAGAGGTCATAATTTTAAGGCCATGGACTCCTACCATTAACTGAGGGGTCTGTGGACCCCAGGTTGGGAATCTCTGTTTGGAAGAACGTACAGGGAGCTTGTTAGCGGCAAGTTTTTTCACACAGAGAATGGTGCGTGTTTGGAATGTGCTATGCAAGAAATTCAGGTACGACCTATGAAAGGCTATTTAAGACCACCTATACAATTCCGACTGAGGGTAGAGATGGAATTGGATGCATGTCAGCTCCTACAGGGTTTGCAGGCCATTTCTACAATGCGAGACTTATCATCATGAGTGATACTTCACTCCCAGGTGAGATCAACGCCTTTCATGCACACTTTGAAAGGGATAGTAAAACTATGCTTGTGTGACTCTCTGCCCTGTCTGGTGACCCTGTGATCTCTACCCCAGGAGCTGACGTCAGAACATCGTTCCAGAGGGTGAACACTCACAAGGTGCGGGGCCTTAATAATGTACCTGAAAAGGCTCTGAAAATCTGTGCCAAACGTCTGGACATCTTCGATCCCTCATTCCTGCAGTCAATGGCTCCGACCCGCTTCAAAAGAGCACCAACTGTACCAGAGCTCAAGAAGAACACAAGAACATAAGAAATAGGAGCAGGAGTCGGTCATCTTGCCCATCGAGCCCACTCCGCCATTCAATAAGATCATGGCTGACCTGGCCATGGACTCATCTCCACCTACCTGCTTTTTCCCCATAACCCTTAATTCCCCTACAATGCAAAAATCTATCCAACCTTGTCTTAAATGTATTCATTGAGGTAACCACTGTTTCGTTGGGCAGAGAATTCCACACATTCACCACTCTCTGGGAGAAGCTTTCCTCCTCATCTCCATCGTAAATCTACTCCCCCGAATCTTAAGGCTTTGTCCCCTAGGTCTAGTCTCACCCACCAGTGGAAACAACTTTCCTGCCTCTATCTTATCTATTCCTTTCATAATTTTATATGTTCTATAAGATCTCCTCTCATTCTTCTGAATTCCAGTGAGTACAGTCCCAGGCGACTCAATATCTCCGCATAGTCTAACCCCCTCATCTCTGGAATCAACCTGGTGAACCTCCTCTGCACCGCCTCCAAAGCCAATTTTTCCTTCTTCAAGTAAGGAGTCCAGAATTGTACGCAATACTCCAAGTGTGGCCTCACTAGTACCCTGTGCAGTTGCAGGGCAAACTGCCTCAATGGCTATCGTCCAGTGGTACTCACATCTGCTGTGATAAAGTGCTCTGAGAGGCTGGTCACGGTTAGAATTAACACCTGTCTAAGCAAGAGACAGGGCCTACCACAACAGGTCTACAGTGGATGCAACTTCAGCCTTGGATCACCTGGACAATAGCAATACCTGCATAAGACTGTTGTTTATTGACTCCCTCCAATCATTAGTAATTAGAATTACTTAGTAATTACATTACTTAGTAATGTAATTAGTTTTGCTATAATAAGTGTTTGGGACACTGGAAAAATGTTGAATTTCCCCTTGGGGATGAATAAAGTATCTATCTATCTATCTATCTATTAAGCTCCAAAACCTGGGCCTCTGTACCTTTCTCTGCAAATGGATCCTTGGCTTCCTCGTTGGGAGACCACAGTCTGCAGATCAGAAGCAACACCTCCTCCTCGCTGACAATCAGCACTGGCGTACCTCAAGGGCATGTACTTAGCCCACTGCCCTGCTCTCTCTACACCCACGATTCTGCAGTTAGATGCAGCTCAAATGTCATCGACAAATTTGCCAACACCACAACTGGGAGAAATGCAAAGAGACCTAAGAGTCCTAGTTCACCAGTCAATGAAGGTGAATGAGCAAGGGCAACAGGCAGTGAAGAGGGCAAATGGAATGTTGGCCTTTGTTACAAGGGGAATTGAATACAAGAGCAAGGATGTCCTTTTGCATTTGTACAGGGCCCTGGTGAGACCACACCTGGAATATTGTGTACAGTTTTGGTCTCCAGGTTTAAGGAAGGACATTCTGGTAATTGAGGAAGTGCAGCGTAGATTCATTAGGTTGATTCCTGGGATGGCAGGGCTGTCTTACGCAGAGAGATTGGAGAGATTGGGCTTGTACATGCTGGAATTGAGGAGATTGAGAGGGGATCTGATTGAAACGTTTAAGATAATTAAAGGATTTGATAGGATTGAGGCAGGAAATATGTTCCAGATGTTGGGAGAGTCCAGTACCAGAGGGCATGGATTGAGAATAAGAGGTCAGTTATTTAAAACAGAGTTGAGGAAGAGCTTCTTCTCCCAGAGAGTTGTGGAGGTGTGGAATGCACTGCCTCAGAAGACGGCGGAGGCCAATTCTCTGGATGCTTTCAAGAAGGAGCTGGATAGATATCTGATGGATAGGGGAATCAAGGGATATGGGGACAAGGCAGGGACTGGGTATTGATAGTGAATGATCAGCCATGATCTCAGAATGGCGGTGCAGACTGGAGGGGCCGAATGGTCTACTTCTGCACCTATTGTCTATTGTCGGCAGAATATCAGATGGTGACAGGGAGGCGTACAGGAGCGAGGTAGATCAGCTGGTTAAGTGGTGTTGCAATAACACCTTGCACTCAATGTCAATGGGACCAAGGGACTGATGGTGGACCAGGAAGGGAAAGTCGAGGGAAAACGTACCGGTCCTCACTGAGGGATCAGCAGTGGAAAGGGTGAGCAGTTCCAAGTGGCAAGGTGCCAACATCTCTGAAGGCCAACCTACTGACGCAATTACAAAGAAGGCAGGAAAGCAGTGATTCTTCACTCGGAATTTGAAGAAAATTGGTATGTCACCTAAAACACTCATAAATTTTTACAGATGTACCAACGCAGCATCACCATCTGGTGGGTGGTGTGGGGAGGGGCGTGGGGACATGCTACTAAACAGGATCAAAGTAAGCTGCTGAGAATTGTAACGTTAGTTTGGTCCATTATGGACACTAGGACATCTTTGAAAGGTGATGTCTCAGAAATACTGCATCCATCATTAAGGACATCCATCACCCAGGACATGTCCTTTTCTCATTGCTACCATCAGGAAAGAGGTACAGGAGTTTAAAAACACATACACAATGATTCAGGAACAGCTTCATCTCCTCTAGCATCAGATTTCTGAATGAACCCATGAACGCTACCTCAATATATTTTTCATTTCTTTTTGCTCTTCTTATTTAATTTACTTTTAAAAATATATTCATTCAGTCATTCATTATATTCCATGTCGTATGAGATCATCATTTTGTGATGTGTAGTATGACATCATCATTATGTGCCATGACGTGGGCGATCATGGTCTTGACCATGGCTGTTCTTGGCAAACTTTTCTACAGAAGTGGTTTGCCATTGCCTTCTTCTGGGCAGAGTCTTTACAAGATGGGTGACCCCAGCCATTATCAATACTCTTCAGAGATTGTCTGCCTGGTGTCAGTGGTCAAATAACCAGGACTTGTGATGTGCACCGGCTGCTCATATGACCATCCACCACCTGCTCCCATGGCTTCACATGACCCTGACTGATCAGTTGGGGGGGGGGGTGTTAAGCAGATGCTACACCTTGCCTAAGGGTGACCTGTAGACTAGTGGAGGGAAGGAGTGACTTACACCTTCTTCGGTAGGGTCATATCTCCTCCCTGCCACCCAATGGCACTAGACAGTTTAAATGGTCTGGCACAGACTGGATGGGCTGAAGGGCCTATTTCTGTGCTGTAGTTTAGACTCTAAGCTGTGCTCAGTGAATTTCTTTTGATTCTGCCTTGTTGCTGCCACCTGTCATAAAATCGATCCTTCTTTTTGCTAAAACATTTGAACAATGTGAACAATGTCAAGTTCATGGAGAGTGATTATCCCGGTGCACAAAGCAGAGGAGGAGGAAGTTTGTTTTCAGTGTGATTGATGCTTACCAAAGAATATTTTACAACAAGACCATCCAGCTGGAAGCTGAACCTCAGGGAGGAGGCAACAATGCTTGGGGACTTTGCCTGCTACCGATCACGGCATCTTACACGATCGACAGTGAAAGAGTCTCACGGAAGGAAACGAAAAGAAACTGATTGTCGAGTCTAATCCCTCAGGTTCTTGCTGATCCTCCAGAACAATCACAAATGATGGCACTTTGAAGCTAACACTTCGAGGTGTGATACACAGTACTAACACTGTTTTATCCCTTACTGTGAAACACGAAGAATCAATTACTCGTAGATCTATCAGTTCCTCTTCCCAGAAGATCTTACGTACTTGGTGCATTATTTCACAGTGCTGAGCAAGAATCCTGCAGCTATTTTTTATGTTGCTTTTATTTATTTATGGGAGTAGGCTTGTCCGGAATAGGCTTGTCATATGGGGAGCGTTTGATGGCTTTGGGGCTCTACCCACTGGAATTCAGAAGAGTCAGGGGGGACCTTATTGAAACCTATCGATTGCTGAAAGGCCTTGATAGAGTGGATGTGGAGAGGATGTTCCCTATGGTGGGGGAGTCTAAGGCCAGGGGACACAGCCTCAGAGTAGAGGGGCGTCCTTTTGGAATGGAGATGAGGAGGAATTTCTCCAGCTAGAGAGTGGTGAATCTGTGGAATTCTTTGCCACAGGCAGCTATCGAGGCTGAGTCTGTACATATACTTAAGGCAGAGGTTGATAGATTCTTGATTGGTCAGGGCATGAAGGGATACAGGGAGAAGGCAGAAGATTGGGGCCGAGAGGGAAAATGGATCAGCCATGATGAAATGTCAGAGCAGACCCAATGGCCCAAATGGCCTAATTCTGCTCCCATATCTTATGGCCTTCTGGTCTTATGGAATTGTGCTTGTATTTACTTCTTCACGATCTACGTTGGTGATATGAAACCAGATTCTGAAACTGATGAAGTGACAGGGAGCAAACCACACAGAATGGAAGTCAAAACTGAACCTAGGTCAGTGGAGCTAAAGGGCAGCAGATCTGTTAGCTACACCAGTGAGGTTTTCAAACTGGTGCTTATAAGGGTTGTAAGTTCTGGTTCTTTTGCTTATAGTACTTCCCACTGAAGTAAAGAAAAATTTTGTTTAAACGCCGCAGCTTATATTTGCTCTGTAAAGCTTTATGTCTGGGGATTTTCTTGAAGAGCGTCATTTACCAGAAGCTTATTTTGAGACGAGCTTACTGTTTAATTCCTTTTCAGTGGTCGGTGTAGCAGACTTTGTTTGTTCTGCATTTTCCAAAGGAACTTGGCATTCTTCAGTGGTTCAATGGATCAATTTAATATCAGAGAATGTTTACAGTATACAACCTGAAATTCTTACTCTTCAAACACACCCAGGAAAAAAAAACCCAAAGAATGAATGATAGAAACATCAGAACCCCAAAGCCCCTCTCCCCTCCCACACACGAGCAGCAACAAAGGCATGAGCTCTCCCCCTCCCCCTCGTTTGTTCCAAAAAAAGTCACCGACACCCCCCTCCACCATGCAAACAACAGCAAAGCCCCCAAAGAGACCCTGATCTAGGGTCCATCAAGAACTACAGTCCGCAACCCAACACTTCGATATCTCACACCATTGAGGGAGAGAGAAGACGCTCCTGCAAAAAGCAACGAGAGCAGGAGACCAGCAGCTCACGTTTTCGACGTTACAATCTTCCGTGAGTCCCCTGACTCGAGGAGCGACAGGCTCTCACTCCCTATCAGAAAGAGAGAGGGAGAGGATTGCTTGAGTACAGGGGCCTTCTCCTGACCTTAGCGCACAAGGCCTGCTTCAGTCTCCCGCAATGCTTTCGCTTGTGACACTGGTGAAGAACCAGGTCGTCCGTGGGGTTGTAGTCTGAAAGCGTCCATCTTCCAGGCCAAACCTGAAGATATCATAAAATCAGGCCCGATCATCCCCACAAAATCTGGATGTTGTATTTTGAAAATCGTTTTGATGAATTTGAGTCTGTGATGAGGAAGGCGAATGCGCTAGCATTCATTTCGAGAGGACTGGAATAAAAGGATGTAATGTTGAGGCTTTATAAAGCACTGGTGAGGCCTCACCTGGAGTATTGTGAGCAGTTCTGGGCCCCTTATCCTAGAAAGGACGTGCTGACATTGTAGAGGGTTCAAAGGAGGTTCACAAAAATGATTCCAGGATTGAGCTGTTTATCATATGAAGAGTGTTTGATGGCTCTGGGCCTGTATTCACTACAAATTCAGAAGAATGAGGGGTCCTCATTGAAACCTATCGAATGGTGAAAGGCCTCGATAGAGTGAATGTGGAGAGGACACTTCCTATGGTATGGGAGTCTAAGATCAAAGGACGCAGTCTCAGAATAAAGGGACATCCTTTTAGAAAGAAGTTGAGGAGAAATTTCTTTAGCCAGAGAGTGGCGAAACTGTGGAATTCATTGCCAAGGCAACTTGGAGGCTAAGTCTTTATGTATATTGAAGGCAGAGATTGATAGATTCTTGATTAGTCGGGGCATAAAGGGATACAGGGAGAAAGCAGGAGATTGGGTGAAAGGGGAAAATGGATCAGCCATCATGAAATGGTGGAACAGATGCAATGGGCCGAATGGCCTAATTATGCTCCCATATCTTATGGTCTGATGGAATTGAGTTTATATTTACTTCTGCAAGAGTCAGAGTGATAAATAAATGAACAAGATTTACAGCAGTATGGTTTTCAATAACGTTAAAGCTGTTGTCACTGGTGGTTTTGTGGGCCGGGTACAAGGTTGTCCTAGGTTACGATGGGCATTGATAGGATGCTGAACTGGCCTGAGAAGTGGCAGATATAGATCAATTTGGAAAACTGTGAAATAATTCACTTTGGAAGGTGGAATTTGAAGGCAGAATACAGGGCTAAGGGTTGAGTGCTGTCGCAGCAACAACCCTGCACTGAATGTTAGTAAGACCACAGACTGCGGACTTCAGAAAGGTTAAGATGAGGGAACACAAGTGATGCACCATCAATAACTCTCGGAGACGAGGAGTGAACGATAAGCTTTTATTAGCAGCAAAAGGGAGCATGACTGAGGGAGGAGCAGTGCCTCCAATCGCCTTTATACAGGGGTCTGTGGGAGGAGCCACAGGAGCAGTCAGCAGAGGGCGTGTCCAGACAGGTATATGTAGTTCACCACAAGTCAATCCTCATCAAGGGATCAGAAGTGGAGACGGTGAACAATTTCAAGTTCCTGGGTGCCAATATCTCTTAGGACCTAACCTGGACCTAGCATATTGATGCAGCCATGAAGAAGGCACGACAGTGACTATATCTCATTCAGAGTTTGAGGAGGTTTGGTGTGTCACCAAAAGCAGTTGAAAATTTCTACAGATGTACCATGGAGATCATTCTGACTCTCTGCATGACTGTTTAGTATGGGGGCACCAAAATAAGCTGCAGAGAGTTGTAAACTCAGTCATCTCCATCATGGTCACCTGCCTCCATAGAATCCAGGACATCTCCAAGGAGCGATGCCTCAAAAAGGCAGCGTCCATCATTAAGGACCCCCATCACCCAGGACATGCCCTCTTCTCATTGCTACCATCAGGCAGGAGGTACAGAAGCCTGAAGCCACACACTCAGTGATTCAGGAACAGCTTCTTCCCCTCTGCCATCCGATTTCTGAAATTAAACCCATGAACACTACCTCACTACTTTTTTATTTCTATTTTTGAACGATTTACTTTAACTACTTGATATATATATACTTACTATAATTCACGGTTTTTTTCCTCTATTATTCTGTATTGCATTGTACTGCCGCTGCAAAGACAACAAATTTCGTGACACAAGCTGGTGATGTTGAACCTGATTCTGGTTCCCATTCTCGACAGTGCGGGGGAACAGAGGGCCCTTGGGGTCCCTCAAAGTTGAGGCGCGTTAATAGAGTGGTTATTTACTTGATTTTATTTATTGGGATACAGAGCGTAACAGGCTCTTCTGGCCTTTTGAGCCCCGCTGCCCTGGAATCCCTTGATTTAATCCTTGCCTAATCACGGGACAATTTACAATGACCAATTAACCTATTAACCTATACAATTTTGGACCGTGGGAGAAAACCAGAGCACCCAAGAGGAAACCCACGCGGTCATGGGAGGGAACATACAAATGCCTTAAAGGCAGCGGTGACCGTCGGCACTGTGCTGCCCACGACACCTTCATTACTTGTACAAATGAATTCAAGTACAGCTCGATAAAAGTCTAGTTAGATGACGCTTAAGAGTATTGTGTTCAGTTCTGGTCACCTCATTATAGAGAGGGTGTACAGCAGGCTTAGACCCTAAGACATAGGAGTAGAATTAGGCCATTCAGCCCATCGAGTCTGCTCCATCATTCGATCATGGCTGATCCTTTTAGCCCCTCCTCAGCCCCACTCCCCAGCCTTCTCCCCATAACCTTTGATACCATGTCCAATCAAGAACCTATCAATCTCTGCCTTAAATACACCCAACGACCTGGCCTCCACAGCTGCATTTGGCAACGAAGTCCACCAATTCACAACCCACTGGCTAAAGAAATTTCTCCACATCTGTTTTAAACGGATGCCCCTCTATCCTGAGGCTGAGCGCTCTAGTCCTAGACTCCCCCACCATGGGAAACACCCTTTCCACATCTACTCTGTCTAGGCCTTTCAACATTTGAAAGGTTTCAATGAGATCCCCCCCCCCCCCATCGTTCTAAATTCCAATGAGTACAGACCCAGAGCCATCGAACCTTCCTCGTATGATAATCCTTTCATTCCCGGAATCGTCCTTGTGAACCTCCTCTGAACCCTCTTTAGGATGCTGCCTAGATTAGAAAGCATGTCTTACGAGGACAGGTTGAACGATGTAGGGATTTTCTCTTTGGATCGAAGGGCCTGGACTGTGCTGTGCTGTTCTATGCTCTATTATACAAGACTGTGATGGTGCGTAAACTTCCTGCACAGCCAAAAGAAGCAATGATCAAGCTTAAGCCAGCTGTGGTTGGACAGGGAGCTGGGAGCCTTTGGCATCCAGCCACTCACAGCGAAGTGCTTCGTGTACCCAAGCAAAGTCCAGGATGAGCTGAGAATCAGGATCAGCAGGACAGCATGATAGCTTCGTGGCTAGCACAGCGCTTTGCCGTAGCAGCCACCTGGGTTCAATTCCCGCTGCCGCCTGTAAGGTGTTTGTATGCTCTCCCCGTCTGACCGTCTGGGTTTCCTCCCGGTGCTCCAGTTTCCTCCCACACTCCAATGACCTACCGGCTGGTAGGATAACTGGTCATTATAAATTGTCCGGTGACTAGGCTGGCATTAAGTTGGGGGTTGCTGGGCAACATGGCTTAAAGAGCTGGGAGGGATTATTCCATGCTGTATCTCAATAAATAAATAAATCAAAATCAGGTTTATTACCACTGACATATGTCATGAAATTTATTATTTTGTGGCAGTAATACATTGCAATACATAAAATATACTGTTAATTATAATATAAGTTATAAAATATATAAAAATAAATAAGCAGTACAAAATAGTGAAGTATTGTTTTTTGTCCATTCAGAAGTGCAATGGTAGAGGGTAAGAAACAATTTCTAAACTGTTAAGTGTATGTCTTCAGGCTCCTGTTCCACCTGCTCTGATGGTAGTAATGAGAAGAGGGCATGTCCAGTAGGTTGAGGGCTCATGATGATGGATGCCGCCTTGTTAAGGCATTGACTTTTGGAAATGTCCTGGACGCTAAGGAGGCTGGTGCCCATGACGGAACTGACTGAGTTTACAGCTCTCTGCAGCTTTTTCCCAGTCCTGTGCAGAGGCCCCTCCATTCCAGACAGAGGTGCCACCAGTCACTATGCTGTCCACGGTGCGTCTGTAGGAATTGCCGGAGATTTTGGTGACATCACCTCTGACTCCTAATTAGATCGGGAAAACTGCTGCCACTTTATAAGGCACGGAGAAAAGGGTGGCACAGTCAGTGAAACGCTCTTACAGCACCGGGGGCCAAGGTTCAATTCCCACCGCTGCCTGTTCTCCCTGTGATCATTTGGGCTTCGTTCTGGTGCTGCCGTTTCCTGCCACAGTCGCAGACATATCGGTTAGTTGGTTAATTGCTCACAAGGGTGTAATTGGGTGACACTGAGTCGTGGGGCTGGAAAGGGTCAAAGATGTATGGGTTCATAGGTTAATTGGTCACATGGGTGTAATTGGGTGGCGCAGGCTCGTAGGCTGTTACTGTGCTGTATCTATAAGTAGATCAGTAAGTTAATTTACTTATTTATTTTCAAGATATGAGTTTCACTGACAAGGCCAGTATTTATCATCCTTAATGAACTGCCCTTGAAAAAGTGGCAGAGAGCTGCCTTCAATTTCAACACACGCAGAACACTGGAGAAGCTCAGCAGGTCAGGCAGCATCTACGGAAATGAATAAACAGTCGACGTTTCGGGCCGAGACTCTTCTTCAGGACTGGAAAGGGAGGGCGAAGATGACAGGATAAAAAGGTAAGGGGAGAGGAAGGAGGCTATCTGGAAGATGATAGGTGAAGCCACGTGGGAGGGAAAGGTAAAGGGCTGGAGAAGAAGGAATCTGATAGGAGAGGAGAGTGGACTATAGGAGGAAGGGAAGGAGGACGGGACCAAGGGGGAAGTGATAGGCAGATGAGAAGAAGTAAAAGGTCAGGGTGAGGAATAGAGGAGGAAGGGGGGGTGTTAAGTGTTAACAGCAGGAGAAATCGATATTCACGCCATCAGGTTGGAGCCTACCCATATGGAATATAAGGTGTTGCACAGGAGGGGGCCATGGACCGGAACATCGAAGTGGGAATGGAGGGAATGGTGGGAATGGGCCACTGGGAATTCCCGCTTGTGACAGATGGTGCGGAGGTGCTCACCAAAGCATCTCCAGTTGTGCTGTTTGATTGGCCATTAAAGAGCCAATTACATGAGGCAGGCCTGAAACTCCAGAGACACCAGGCTGGGTAAGGAATTGGTTGATGGGCTAACTTTGTACATTCCCTCTAGATCAGGGGTTCCCAAACTGGGGTCCACGGATCCCTCACTTAAAGGTATCGGTCCATGGCATAAAAAAGTTTGGGAACACCTGCACTAAATCTATTCGACTCTCTTGTGTCTTTTAAGAACACTCCTAAAACCAGACCTTTTGACAATATACGAGGTCACCAGCTGGTGCAGCTCAGAGTTTAAAACAATTAATTTAGAGTTACACCACCCAGGCCACCCAATGACACCCATGAGACTAATTAACCTACTATCCTGTACATCTTTGGACTGTGGGAGGAAACTGGAACACCCGGAAAAAATCCGAGAGCATACAGATTCAGTGGGATTGAACCTGGGTCACTGGTGCTGCGATTGCAAAACTACCTTGCTTGTCCCATTGCGGCGTTTCAACGTTCAAAGTACATTTATTATCAACGTATGTGTAAGTTATACGGCCTTGAGACCCGTCTGCTCGTAGGCAGCCGCAGAGCAAGAAACCCAAAAGAAACTAATTTAAAAAGAAGTTCAACACTCAAAGAGCAGAGAAAGAGAAAGAGAAATCACTAACCATGCAAGTAATAAAAGCAAGCAAAAGCATTCAGAGTGAACATAGACCTGAAGCCCAGAGCGGCTGGTTTAGGCCCAAGGCCTCAGCCTCAGTTCATCACACAGTGGTTTAGGTGGATGGGCTCCAAAACTCCTCTACTCCAACTCCTTTCTGATTCGCTTGCTCCAACTCTTTCTCCGACTCCGACTCTGTCTCGAACATGCTTACATGCCTCAATCTCACTCCAGCTACTTCTGGGACATGCCTCGCTCTGACTTTGCATTGGACCTGCACACTTTAACCCTCTTCATTGTTTGTGGTGATAGTTTACCACAGAAAATATGTTATCTGATAATTCTTCAGAGGTATCTGTGTAGATTGCATAGTATTTCAGGTGCTGTACACTGTAGATGCACGGTACCATTGAAACAGCTGAGAGAACAAACATTACTGTTAGCGTGTCTGAACTTGGCAGGTTTGGAAAAACCCTCTCTCTGCTTCTTTCTGCGACAATGATCCAACCTCTCCCCTCTCCAACACCCTCATCCACCTGGCTGAACCCATTCTTAGCTTAGCAACGCACAGAGAAAAAACTGGGGTAACTCAACTGGTCAGGCAGCATCTATGGAGATGAATAAACAGTCGACTTTTCAGACTGAGGTATCAAAAATGAAGTTGGAGGTTAAAGTACTAATATGGAATAAAATATGCATAAGTACATAAATACAACATATATTTACAATGTAAACAGCCTTATAAAAAGCCACAACACACACAAAATGCTGGTGGAACACAGCAGGCCAGGCAGCATTTATAAGGAGAAGAACTGTTGACGTTTTGGGCCAAGACCCTTCATCAGGACTGATGAAGTCCTGATGAAGGGTCTCGGCCCAAAACATCGACAGTGCTTCTCCTTATAAATGCTGCCTGGCCTGCTGTGTTCCACCAGCATTTTGTGTGTGTTGTTGTTTGAATTTTCAGCATCTGCAGATTTCCTCGTGTTTGCGCTTTATAAAAAGCCACACACACACACACACACACACACACACACACACACACACACACACAAAATGTTGGAGGAACTCAGCGGGTCAGGCAGCACCTATGGAAATGAATAGTTGACGTTTTGGGCCGAGACCCTTCATTAGGACTGGAGGGGAAAATGGAAGACGCCAGAATAAAAAGGTGGGGTGGATGTGAGGGGAAGGAGGCTATCTGGAGGGTGATAGGTGAGCCAAGTGGGTGGGAAAGGTCAAAGGCTGGGAAGGAAGGAATCTGATAGGAAAGGAGAGTGGACCATAGGAGAAAGGGAAGAAGGAGGGGACCCAAGGGGAGGTGATCTGCAGGTGAGATGAGGTAAGAGACTAGAATGGGAAATAGAAGGGGGAGGAAAACTTTTTTTTTACCTAAATGGGAAATTGATATTCATGCTTTCAGGTTGGAGGCTACCCACCCAGATGGAATATAGGGTGTTGCTCCTCCACCCTGAGGGTGGCCTCATTCTGGCATAAGATGGTGAGGTTCTTACCTTAGCCAGCTACTCTTTTGACTCCTCTCACTTTCTCTGAATCAAAGGTGTAGCCATGGGTCTCAGCCAAGCTTCCCTTTTCGTTAGCTGAGTGGAAATACTTCCTGCAGTTGTGCAGAACAAACATATGCTTTAAGAAAACATTAAATAATTGGCATTGACTCATTTCTGTGGAATGTTTGCCTCAAATACTCACATTCTTTTATAACAGTGGTCGTGCTAGGTTGATCATTTGAGTTGAGTATGATGTTCTCCTAAGGGGTTGTCTATTGATGGGTCCTCTGGTGGCTGTAGAAAACCAGTCGGAATCAGGTTTAATATCACTAGCATACGTCATGAAGTGTGTTGTCTTTGCAGCAGAGGTAGAATGTAATATATAATAATAGAGAGAAAAACTGAGAATTATAGTTACATTAAATAAGTAGTGCAAAAATAGAAATAAAAAAAGTAGTGAGGTAGTGTTGATGGGGTCAATGTCCATTCAGAAATCAGATGGCAGTGGGAAAGAAGCTGTTTTTGAATCATTGAGTGTGCGCCTTTAGACTCCTGCACCTCCTCCCTGATGGTAGCAATGAGAAGAGGGTATGTCCTGGGTGATGAGGGACCTTAACGATGGACGCCACTGTTTTGAGGTGTCACTTCTTGAGGATGTCCAGGACTGTATGGAAGCTAGTGCCCGTGTTGGAACTGACTGAGTTTACAACTCTCCGCAGCTTATTTCAATCCTGTACAGTAGCAACTCCTCCATACCAGACAGTGATGCAGCCCATTAGAACACTCTCCATGGTACATTTGTAAAAATTGGTGAGTGTTTTAGGTGACGTACCAAATCTCCTCAAGCTCCTAATGAAATATAGCCGCTGTCGTGCCTTTTTTGTAGCTGGATCGATATGTTGGGTTCTGATTAGATTTCCAGAGATACTGACACCCAGGAATTTGAAATTGCTCACTCTCTCCACTTCTGATCCCTTTATGAGGACTGCTGTGTGTCCCTTCATCTTACTCTTTCTGAAGTCCACAATCAGTTGCTTGGTCTTATGGATGATGAGTGCAAGCTTGTTGCTGTGGCACCACTCAACTAGCCGATACCTCTCACTCCTGTACGCCCTCTCGTCACCATCTGAAATTCAGGAACTGTATATTCTCATGCGGTGTGGGTAAGAGTAAGCGGTGGCTGTGGTTAGTCATTGAGTCTTTTGGTTGTTCAGACTCGCCTCTCACAGCTGCCGTTTCTACTAGTGTCACAAGCAAGAGAAAATCTGCAGATGCTAGAAATTCAAACAACGCACACAAAATGTTGGAGGAATTCAGCAGGCCAGGCAGCATCTATAGAAAAGAGTACAGTCGACATTTTGGGCCAAGAACCTTCAGTCCGGCTGAAGGATCTCGACCCGAAAGGTCGACTGTACTCTTTTCTATAGCTGCTGCCTGGCCTGCTGAGTTCCTCCAGCATTTTGTGTGTGTTGTTTGTTCTAGAGTGGTGGGGTGGAGATATGTCTCTACCAAAGGAGGTGTAAGGCGCTCCTTCCCTCTGCTAGCCTGGAGGTCACCCTTGGGCGAGGTATAGCACCCGCTTAGCCCCCTGATCAGGGTCACATGAAGCCATGGGGGCAGGTGGTGGATGGTCGTATGAGCAGCTGGTGCACATCACAAGTCCTGGTTATGCAAACAATGACATCAGGCAGACAATCTCTGAAGGGTATTGACAATGACTGGGGTCACCCATCTTGTAAAGACACTGACCAGAAGAAGGCAATGACAAACCACCTCTGTAGAAAGAATTGCCAAGAACAATCATGGTCATGGAAAGATCATAATCCCCCACGTCATAAGACATGTCACGTAATGAATGAACTCTTGACATGGAGCCCACAGTGGAGGCAGTCAGGCAACTAGACTCACTGCAGTAGAGGTTTTGTTCCTGTTGAGCTACTGTTGCAAAAATTGCAATATCTCCATTAGACAGGATATTAAGAATAATTCAGGAGATTTAACACAGATGATTCAGTTGTGTAAGTCATAGTATCATTCCTGAATGTAACCAAGATCCTATCTGTGATGTTTTCCATGGAAATATGACAAATGCATTTGCTCTTTAAAATCTTTTTCAAAGAAAATCCATCCTTAATACGGTTAGTTGATTTTATGTAAATACCTACTTGGCAGAATCCTTACTGTCTCTTCCTCCCAGTCTCCACTCCCTTTGACTGGCTCAACCAAAAGCTGGTACATTTCTTCCCCTTCCATTTGGCTTTTTTTTCAGATTTCCAGCCAACGTATCAAAATGAAAACAACGAAAGCTTGCTGTTCTGCCCTTGCTCAAAGGTTTTCCCTGTTTTCTTAAGCGAGGCATAAAGGTAAACTCCAGTCCCCGCGTAGTAATAGTTTGAAGACTGTTTTACTGTTCACCAAAGCATTACAGTATGCAAGGAGTTGAGTTAAAAAATACGGTACTTCCTGGCGTTCCCATGAGAGATGGATTCAAATATTGATTAAACTTCCTTCAACGCTTAACAAACTATTTCTGATGAACAGCGACTAAATGAAATGTACAAGCGATATAAAAAATGGCCAACCTGATGTCAAAGGTCAATTGCTTAGCAACACAGTAATAAGTAATGAACAAGAACAGTAAACTTACAGGTAAGTGGTTTAATTCTTGTCAAAACCTAAAGAACCATAACCCTTTCTATAACAACTTCTGCTTCTAGATTTATATGGATTAAGGGTTCTTCATGGTGACCGAGTGTCTACATTCTGAAAGATGCTCGTGATCTTCCATTTAATCTTTCCCATTTTTTTGGTCATTTTCCTGGGGTGAGTTTTGCCTGGATCAGAGAGCATGCCTTATGAGAATAGGTTGAATGCACTTGGCCTTTTCTCCTTGGAGCGACGGGGATGAGAGATGATGTGATAGATGTGTATAAGATGATGAGAGGCATTGATCATGTGGATAGCCAGGGGCTTTTCCCCAGGGCTGAAATGACCAACATGAGGGGGCATAGTTTTAAGGTGCTTGGCAGGAGGTACAAGGGGATGTCAGTGTTAAGTTTTTCACACAGAGAGAGTGGTGGGTGTGTGGAATGCACTGCTGACTATGGTGGTCGGGATGGATACGATAGGCTCTTTTAAGAGACTCTTGGATAGGTACATGGAGCTTAGAAAAATAGAAGGCTATGCACTAGGGAAATTCTTGGCTGTTTCTAGAGTAGGTTACATGATTGGGACAACATTGTGGGCCAAAGAGCCTGTAATGTGCTGTAGATTTCTATGCTCTATGTTCTATGATTCGGAAAGATGGCAACGCACTTGGATGCGGAGGCCTCTCAGAGGCTAAGCAAAGGTGTTTTTTTCTTTGCTAAGAAGGTGCTGTGCCCTAAGAACTTCAGGTGCAGTGGATCCACCCCATCAGTGAGCTGCTCGTGGATCAGAGGAGCCAGCTGGGGAGTCCTGGATGTCAGGGGAGCTGGCTAGAGTGTCAGCAGAGCTGGACTGGGTTCAGAGGAGAGGGCCTGGGAGCATACCATGTCTCTAACTACTGCTCGAAGGCTTCAGAGTTGATGTGTGAAGACGGTGTGTAGTTTAATCATCGATGATTGTCTCGAACGTTTCTCATGCAAGATCCTGTCGGACATGGATAACTTTAAAATACCCCTTGTTTGGTGACATGACAGGTGGTGTGGGAGCTGCATAGCTTTGGTTGTAGCAAGGACTAGGTCTCAAGCTGTGGGCTTGCCTGCTGTCACAGTCCAGGAGAGAGATGCCAGAGGTGATGTAGTATGGCATTATTGCTCAGTTGTGGGGTGGGATGGAGGGGTGGGCTAGCCTTTGCCGTTGGTGCTGCCCTCCAGAGTTCACTCATTGAAATAATAGGCTGGATTGCAATGAGTGTGCATTGCTGGGAATTTGTACAGTTAAATTTTGGGACATGTTACTCAAGGTCTTGGACTATATACGTGATTATTTTTTGCATGACCATGTTGCTTTGCTCACAATTTTGAACGTGCTGTGTATGCTTTGCACCTTGGCCTAAAGGAACGCTGTTTTGTTTGGTTGTAGTAGTCATGTATGGTTGAATGATAATTAAACTTGAATTTGATTTGATTTTGATTTGAAGCAGTGAAATCTAATAGCTGGAAATAAGGAACAACCCAAATCAAGGGGGATGTAACACTCATATAAAAGACTTTAGAGGGGCAAATACCTGACATTTCACCCCAAAATGTTCCATTCCACATCACCTCTCCAGCCATCCGATGGTAGGCCACAGCTTGAATTTGGAAGGGAGAGGGGCAAGGGATTTACTTCAGGGTAAGCACTTTCCTTTTCAGGCAATCCTTTTAGTCAAGTCGCGTTTTTTTGGCACGGGCACACATAAGGTGAAGTTCAAAGAACAACTTATTTGTGCCAGTTTCACGGGCACGTCGACACTGACAGATCTTTCAAATCTCTACAGATGTATAGTGGAGAACATTCTGACTAACTGCATCATTGCCTGGTGCGGAGGCTCCAATGTACAGGAATACAAAAGGCTGTGGAGAGCTGTAGATTCAGCCAGCCCCATCGAAGATACAACTCTCTGTAACACCTTCAAGAAATCGGCATCCAACACATGGGACACTAGCCAATCAGACCATGGCCTTTTCGGGATACAGGAGCCTGAAAACCAACACTCAATGATTCAGGAATAGATTCTTCCCCTCTGCCATCAGATTTCCGAATGGTCCATGAAGCCATGAACACTACCCTTTTTTTTGCACTATTTATGTATGTTGGAATTTATAGTAAATTTATGTCTTTGCCTTGTAATGCTGCTGCAATACAGCTTATTACATGTCATTGGAGTTCGTGATAATCAACCTGATTCGGATTCCCTGTCTTCAGTTGCCAAGACGCAGGTGGGGACCATCAACTGATCAACTTCAATCTTCAAATCCCACATCCGTTTCTAAAGTTAGCTCCGTTAGAATCCGTAGAGTTCATTGGAATAAAAGTGATCAAATCCTTCACTGCTAATTATGGCAACTTGCATGTAAATCGTGCAATTAACGTCCAAGGATTATGGCTGAATCATGCAGAAGGCGCATAAGATTGCCGAAATGCATTGCTTATTTTTGGAATGTTCCCATATCACTCAGGTAATTTGAAAAAGCTGGTTGATGTTTTCTCCATGAGAGTGTGACCATGGAGGCTGGGAAGCTGGGAGACGGGGTGTGCAGGGGAGAGGGGGTTTTGATAGTTGATGTTTTTCTTTCGGCGCATTGGTTCCATGGTTCTGTATTGTTTCCTGATGGTCTGTGGGGAAGGCAAATCCCAGGGTTGTATATTGCACACTGACTTGATAATAAACATATTTTAAATTTTTGGCATCAATAAAGCCTTGAAGTTTGTGGGACGGATGTACAAGTTCAAATCAAATTCAAGTTTACTTATCATTCAACCATACATGAATACAGTCAAATGAAACAGCGTTTCCCTAGGGCCAAGATGCAAAATATACCACAGCACATTCAATATAATGAGCTAAAAAACAGTCATGCAAAAAAAAACACACACACAAATAGCCCAAGTCCCTGAGTGGCATCTTTTGCAAGTTGATGGTACAGTTTCCAGCGGTGCTCAGACGCATGCAATCCAGCCTGTCATTCCACCAATGGGACATTAGGGGTCAGCAATGACAGGAGAGGCTAGTCCCCAACTGAGCACGGATGCCACGCTATACCGCCTCAGGTGTCTCCTCTCCTGGACTGCAGCAGCAGGCAAGCCCCCGGCTTGAGGCCTAGTCCTAGCTACAGCCAAGGCTACATCGTCTGTTGTGCCACCAAACAAGGAAAACAGCCCTGTGGCATCTTACATAGTCAATGTCCAGCAGGGTCTTGCGACTGCAAAAGAAGCGTCCAAGTCAATCCCCTATGGTTACACTGCACACCACCTACGTGCACCAACTCTGTAGTCTCTGATGCCTTCCTGTAGTAGTCAGCACCCAGTCCAGCACCCCCACCAATGAGCAGCTCACTGACGAGGTAGACTAGCAGTACCCAAAGTTCTTGGAGCCTAGCACTATCTTGCGACGGTAAAAAAGATATTTAACAAAGAAAAAGACATCTTTGAACGGACCCAGAGAGGCCACTGCGACTGAACGTTCTGCAGTCTTACCGGAAATTTATTGTCATTCAACCACACACATGTATACTGTAAAACGAAACATCATTCCCCTAGGGCCAAGGGGCAAAGCACAGTATATACAGTGTTGTCACACACAGCACATGCAGTTATGTCCAGAACATCAGATAATATTCGCCCAAGTTCCTGAGTGGCATGGCTTGGAGATGGACAGGTTGGCATAAAGCATGTCAGACAGTATAACGTTACTGTCACTATTTTAATATGACAAGCAGTTGTATAAATATGTGAAACAGCAGCAATAAAAAGTGAAGAAGGATCGGTGCAGGATGAGAGTGTGTCTGCGAGTTGGTGAGTTGCGGGCGAGGGACAAAGCAGTGGTGGCTACCTCAGTAATTATTTTTAAGACGAGGTTGGATAGATTTTTGCATTGAAGGGGAATTAAGGGTTTGGGGGGGAAAGGCAGGTAGGTGGAGATGAGTCCATGGCCAGATCAGCCATGATCTTATTGAATGGTGAAGCAGGCTCAATGGGCCAGATTGCCTACTCCTGCTCCTATTTTTTTCATTCTTATGTTCTGATGACAACAGGGCATTCATTTGGGGTTTACATTTGTTTTGGTAGTATCAGGGTGTTACAGTCCTGGGGGAAGATATCTGAGAAGGCAGCTTCTGACATCATTCCTACTCTCCTCCTTGCCTCTCAGCCCACTCACCCGGACCCACATACCATAAGACTATAAGACGCAGGAGCAGCCTCGGTCATTCGGCCCATTGAGTCTGCTCCTCCATTATTGTCCCTTGCAACCCCATTCTCCTGCTTTCTCCCCAGAACCTTTGACACCTTTACTATTCCTCAACTCTGTTTGAAAGGGACGTCTTTGTATTCTGAGGCTGCGCGCCTTAGGCTCACCCACTACCAGAAACACTACTGTCTGCCAGCACATATTCTACTCAATCCCCTCACCATCTTCCCTCCTTCCTTCTAGACTAGAGGAAGGATTTGTGCTGGTTGGATGGTGCCAGCTAACTACATGACCAAGGGCAACGTCCTGCAGGTGCTTCACAGCACGACTTCTTTCACTTCTTTAACGACTTCTTTTTCTTTCAAATACAATTCTGCTGTTGTTGGAGGTTGTGATCTCCGTTTTGTTGGTTTGTTTTCTGGCCGATTGAGCGATCTGGGGTTTGGCTGCCTCCGAGGGAGGCGTGAGGCCTCAAGACCACAAAGCCTGGAGACTCATGGTTGACTCCATTTCCCGTGAATCTTGCCAATTCACGCGTAAAAGAAGACTGAAATCATTGAGGAGTGAGTGGAAGAACACCGGGCTTTCTGCGCCTTGCAGCCTCTTGATTGCTGATCCTGGAGGAAGGCCCCTGCATTCGGATGGTCTCCCCCTCTCTCAAAGCTGTCGAAGGATGGTGCTGGGGTCCTGTGTCTTGGGCGGGGTTTAATCGGTGCGGTTTGTGGATCAGACACAGTGGTGTTATGATGTGTTTCCGGTTGCTCCTTTTTTTGTTGCTAGTCTGTGGGTTTTCATCGGCGCGTCCACAGATAACGAATGACACAGTGCTAGATCGGACTGAACTGAGCCAAACTGAGTATGCGTGAACTTTTTTGATTACTTTTGTGCGTCGGTGCCTAATATTCTGCATTTTCACTTTTTGCTGTTTGCACGATTTTTTTTGTGCGCATGGGAGGGCAGTCTAATGTTTTTCTTTGAACAGGTTCCAAAGTTTTTCTTTGTTTCGTGGCTGTCTGTGGGGAAGACGAGTCTCAGGGTTGTACACTGTATACGTACTTTGATGATAAGTGTACTTTGAACTTTGCATCCAAAATATCAAAGCGCGGCCTGACCCATTGAGTTCCTCCAGCGCCTCTTGTGTTGCTGTGGCTAGAGAAGTATATAGGATAGTCTTCTTCATCTGCTGTAATATAAATTCAAGATTACGAGAGAAAATGTGAACTCTTGCCACGGCACATGCTGTCTTCACAGCTTTTGTACACACTGACCTATCTTTTTTCTGTTGATCTCACTTGTAACCAAATGCAGCTTGGCTTTGCAAAATAATGATCATCTCTTGAGGGCAGGTTGAGCGAGCTAGAGCTTTTCTCTTTGGAATGAAGGAGGATGAGAGGTGAACAGCTAGAGACGTTTTCCCAGGGTGGAAATAACTGATACGATAAGGCACAATTTTAAGGTGACTGGAGGAAAGTACTGGTTGGGGGGGGGGGGGATGTCAGAGGTAAGTTTTTTTTTATTTAACATGGAGAATGTTTGGTACATGGCATGTCCTGCCAAAGTGGTGGTAGAGGTGGACGCATCAAGGACTTTAAGAGGTTCTTTGACACAGGGATGGCAGAAAAATGGATGACTATGTAGAAGGGAAGGGTTAGATTGATCGCAGAGTACATTAAAAGTTTGGCACAAAGACCAGTACTGTTCTGTGTTCTAAAACCATTTCTCCACTGCCTATCCTATGGGTTTAACCCCTTCTCTGTCCCTTGGGTGCCCTAAGCAAAACGATGTAGCAGGTTTAAGTGCCACTTCCCTGTCAATTCCTTTGTAACCCAAGTTCTCTCAGTTGTCTTGTCCGCTCACTAAACAATTTCTTTCCATTTCTGGCTGTGTATGCAAAAATTTTGCATCTCATGATGGTATCAGCTTGAAATGCTCTTTCAAATTTCTCACATCAGACCTCATCTGTATTTCCTGGTCGTGGTAGACTGATTAATATCTCAGATATCTCTCTTCCCACCATGAATAACAGTACTGCCTTTATCTAAGTCAAAAGTTAAAGTCGAGCTTGTTGCCTTTTGCACAAGTACGTGGATGTACAGTAACAATAGAAAGCATCACAGGCACACAGCATGAAATAAGCAGCATTCACAAGGAATACATAAATGAAGTGTTGCTGTGCACGCTTCTTCAAAAGAAAGAACATAATTCAAACAAACTCCATTTTAGTGTAAAGTGATTGAAGCAATCTTAGTGTTGCTCATGTCTGGTGATAGGGGTTTTGCTGGCTGGGTGAAGGGCAGTAGCAGTCCCTGGTTCTGGTGGTGTGGAACTTCAGCTCTCTGTACCTCCTGCCTGATGGTAGCTGTGAGAACATGGAATGGCCCAGATGGTGGGGGTCATTCTCTGTAGAGACTGTTGTGTGTGAAAATCCCAGGAGGTCGGCAGTTTCTGAGATACACAAACCATCCCATCTGGCACCAATACATCATTCTATGGTCAAAGTCACTTAGATCACATTCTTCCACATTCGGATGTTTGGTCTGAACCTCTTGACCATGTCTGCTTGCTTTTATGCATTGCTTTCTGAGATGCTCTTCTGCACTCCACTGTTGTAAAGCATGGTTAGATAACTTTCTGCCGCCTTCCTGCCAGCTTGACCCTGCCTGACCTTTCTCCTCTGACCTCTCTCATCAATAAGACATTTTTGTCCCAGAACTGCCGCTCACGGATTTTATTTTGCTCCCTGTAAACTCTAGAGACTGTTGTGTGTGAAAATCCCAGGAGGTCAGCAGTTTATTTAATACTCAAACCACCCCATCTGGCACCAGCAATCATTCCATGGTCGAAGTTATTTTGATTAAATTTCTTCCCCGTTCCGATGTTTAGTCTGAATAACTGAACCTCTTGACCATGTTTGCATGCTTTTATGCATTGAGCTACTGCCACATGATTGGCTGATTAGATTTTTCATTAACAAGCAGGTGTACCGAATAAAGTGTCCACTGAGTGTACGAGGCACTATGTGGGTGTAATAATGTATCAAGGATCATAGCAGATGAAGGAAGCAAATTTGTAAAGCAAATGTACAAAATATTTACCGATAACTACGTACTAAACTTCTTGTTTCATGACACTCCAAAAAAGCACCTTAGGAAAGATACACACCGTTTAAATACAATCGGTCATTGTTCTAAGATGGAACATTATCTCAAGTGTTGAATTCCTATTACATGATTGCCATATTCCTGCTGGCAAGATCAATCATAATTTTAAAGGTAAAATTTACCGCTGGATATCTGGGATAAGATATCCATTTTGTACAATAAATCCCTTTGTGAATACACTGGGTAACTGTTGTCCCAGTATTAGAATCAGAATCAAGTTTAATATCGCTGGCCTATATCGTGAAATTTGTTAACTTGGCAGCAGCAGTTCAATGCAATACATAATACAGAAGAAAAAAAAAAGTAAAAATAAATAAATAAACATATCAATTACAATATATGTGTATTGAATAGATTAAAAATCATGCCAAAACAGAAATAATATATATTAAAAAGGTGAGGTAGTGTTCAATGGGTTCAATGCCCATTCAGAAATCAGATGGCAGAGGGGAAGAAGCTCTTCCTGAATATTCAGTATGTGCCTTCTGTATCTCCTTCTTGATGTTAGCAATGAAAATAATGCTGGACGCCGCCTTTTTGAGACACCGTTCCTTGAAGATGTCCTGGATACTATGGAGGCTGGTACCCACGATGGAGCTGACTGAGTTTGCAACTCTCTGCAGCTGACTTTGATCCTGTGCAGTAGCACCCCACAACACCGCCCCCCCCCCATACAGTGATGCAGCCAGTTAGAATGGTCTCCATGGTACATCTGTAGAAATTTTCGAGTCACATTCTTTTTCTGCTAATTCCTTGATGTTTCCAGTAACCTTCGCTGAAGGAGAACTCTGAGCCCCTGAGCTAATTAAAGTATTCATTCATCTGTCTCACTGCTCTTTAATCAGCTCTCTGTTTCCCTATTCCATTCCTGGATGTCAAATCATTCATTATGGTCTTATTAGAAATAAAATCATTGCATTATCTAGTTCAAAAATATCCAACGTTATACCAACTGAGTAATTTCTTATATAATGCATTTTCCAAAATCACTCTACTGTTAACCAAGAATAAAATACCGTTGATAAATGCAACCCCGGGAAAGAAATTTCCTTGGGACGTGAGTTTAATTTGGAGGAGATAATATTCGCTTTCATTTACAATCTTTGTAGGTTCGTCTATCTCAGCATTTTCAATTAATAAAGTGTGAAGATTTCAGCATTCATACCATGTTCCAAATCTCATGTAAAACATTTGCTTTTGGCTGATAACATTTTCTGAGGAATGTTAATTGTGGCCTCTACCCACTCCGATATGTTTGCCATTGGTTGATCCAAGCTGAAGTGGTCGTACTGGTCTGCTGATTTCACGTTTGAGAGTGTCCAGCACTATAAGAAGTGCCATTTCTTTAAGGCAATAAGAGCATAACATGCAGGAGCAGAATTAGGCCATTTGGCCCATTGAGTCTGTTTCACCATTACATCATGGCTGATCTATTTTCCCTCTCAGCCTCAATCTCCTGCCTCCTCCCTGTAGCTCTTCATGTCCTGACAAATCAAGAATCTATCACCCTCTGCCTTAAATATATCTAAAGGCTTGGCCTCCTATACCTTATGGTCTTATTGTCTAATTCCTATTGATTTTGTGTTATATATTCTGTATTTTCGCTCATTTTTTGTTAAACTTTGCCCATTCTTCGCGCCTGGGGAGAAGTGATGTTTGATGTTTTTTTAACATGGTTCTTCTTTGTCTTGTGGCTGTCTGTGGGGAAATCGAAACTCAGGGTCGTATACTGCATACATACTTTGATAATAAATGTACTTTGAATCTTCAAATCGCTTTGCGGCTTCAATCATTCTGGTTCCAAAGAAGAGAGTGGTAACAAGCCTCAGTGACTATTGTCCAGTAGTACTTACACCTACTGTGATGAAGCACCTTGAGGGGTTAGTTATGACACACAGTCAGCTCGTGTTTGAGGAGTGACCTGAATCCACTCCACTCCAATCAGTCTACCTTCATTGCAGGTCAACGGCAGATGTTATTTCATTAGCTCTTCACGCAGCTCTGGAACACTAGACAATGAAGATGTATGCATCAGGATGCATGTGGCGGTAGTCCATCATGTCTGTCCTCTGCGAGGAGAGTTTTTAAAAGTGGAAAATGCATTGCACTGGGGCAGTTCCACTCTGGCTACCTTGGAAGTCCGGCTTCACGCACTGGGGTCATAAACAAGCTTCACAAACTGGGGTGTTCCTTTGGATGACCATGACGTCTTCTGTGTCTCGTCATATCTCTCGCTCTCCATGGAGCGCTGCAGAATTGCCTCCTGGCTGTTGGATCTCATTGTAGATCATGTCCGTCTTTTCATCAGAACTGACCTTGCATGCAGGAACAACCATGTCCCGATCTCCCCGGGGCACGAGGCCCACTGACCACTCTCAGCTGGTTTAGCCCATCCGTCAAAGCAGTGAGGCCACTGTCACATGCAGGCAGCTACTGGGAGCCAGAGGTGAGAGCTGAGCTGCCCCCAAATGGTCACCACAAGCCCTGTCACAGAGATGCTACTCCTCCCTGGGTACCCCATACACCTCTCTTCATTATCATCCCCTAAAAACTCATCGCTAAGCACCAAGACCTCAGCCTTGATACCTCCTTGTGCAACTGGATCCTCGATTTCCTCACTTGCAGACCCCAGTCAGTTCAAATTGACATCTCCTCCACAATCTCCATCAGCACAGGTGCACCACAAGGCTGTGTGCTCAGCCTCCTGCTCTATTCACTTTACACTTATGACTGTGAGGCTAAGCACAGCTCCAAAGCCATATTCAGGTTTGCTGACGATGCCACTATTGTTGGCCAACTCAGTGGTGGTGATGAATCAACATATAGGAGGGAAACTCGAAAATCTGGTCAAGTACTGCCTAAACGCTAACCTCTCATTCAACGTCAGCAAGACCAAAGAACTGATTATTGTCTGCAGAAAGAAGAAGCTGGAAGTCCAAGAGCCAGTCATCATTAGAGGATCAGAGATGGAGAGGGGCAGATACTTTAAATTCTCTGGTGTTATCATATCAGAGAATCTGACCTGGAACGAGCATGTAGGTGCCTTCACGAACAAGGCACGATGGCAGCTCTACTTTATGAGAAGTTTGCATAGTTTCAGCGTGTCCGTAAGACCATAACACATTTCAGCAGGATTGGACCATATGGCCCGTTGAGTCTGCTCTGCCATTGGCTGATCAATTTCCCTCTCAACCCCATTCTCTCTGTAACCTTTCACACCTGACTTAACAAAAAAATCTATCAATCTCCGCTTTAAGTACACTCAATGACCCGGCCTCCCCAGCTACCCGAGGCAATGAATTCCACAAAATTATCAACCGCTGGAAAAAGAAATTCCTCTCCTTAACTGTTCTAAATGGACGCCCCTCTATTCTGAGGTTGCACTCTCTCGTCTCAAATCTCTGACAAAGTACTGTAGGTGCACAAGGGGAAGTGTCCTAATTGGTGGCACCATGGCCTGGTATTGATTCACCAATGCCCAAAACCCAAAAGGTCCACAGAATGTAGTGGACTCATCATTCCATCACAGGCAAAGTCATCATCACCTTGAGCACATTTATATGGTGTTCTTCCTCAAGAAGGCAGGGTCTATCATCAAGGACATTAACCATCTAGGCCATGTCCTCTTTTCACTATACCATTTGGCAGGAAGTCCCACACAGTACTAAGTTCTGCAACCATCAGGCTCCTGAACGAGTGTGGATAGCTTCGCTGATTCTACAACTTACAGACTCACTTTCAAGGACTCTACAACTCATGTCCTCTGTATCATTTATTTTTAGCACAGTTTTTATTTGTAATGCACACAGTATTTCAGTAATAATTGAGTAATATTGTAAATATATTGTTTAATTAAGCATTCTTTATTTGTTTACATAATTCATTAGGGGTTATATATAAAAGTACGTAAATGGCATATGGCACCACGCCACCATGTCATGTGTGAGTGCCTTACTAAAACCAAAGTTGCTTGTAGAGCACTTTAGGTTTCATAAGCAGAATCAAAATGAAGGCGTCCATTTCAGCTTATGTGGCTGAATTGAAGAAATTGTCTGAGCATTGTTAGTGCAGTGATGCGTGATGATGAGAAATTGTTTAGTTTGTGGAGTCTTTCAAGAAAGTATTCAAAAACAGCTCCTAACTAAAGCACAGCTGACATTTAAAGGTGCAGTTGAAATATCTGTATCCATGGAAGATGCAACTGAGTTGCAGTCAGGAACGAAAGTGGGTGTGAACGAAGTCGCGACATCTAAACAGAAACCTGCCTGGCTGAACAAATTTTGTTGCCGTTGCGGTGGGCGGCTCACATACTCCAGGCCAATGCAGGTTTAAAGATGAAACTTGCAGAAAATATAACAACATAACAAAGAGCAGGCTGGGCCGACAGAAAATAAATGAACTGCACAGGGAAGAGATAAAGACAAAAAAAAAGTCAAATTGCAGTTTCAAAAAGAGCACTAATCTGCAGGCTGTTGATGAAAAATCTGATAATGATGAGAGCGACACAGGACTTGGTAGCCTTGAGATTTACAATGTGAAAACTAATGGAAAAAAAAAGCAATATGGCTTACACAAGAAACGAATGGCAAATTAATTAAAATGGAATTGGACAAGGCTTGGCTGTTTCAGTCATTCCACAAAATGAGTTTGACCAGCATTTTAAAGATGCTGAACTGGAGCCTGTAGATATCCAACTAAGAGTTATAGTTACAGTTATATAAGACCTTGGTTAAGCATTACAGCTATGTAAGACCTATTAGACCTTGGTTAGACACCACTTGTAATACTGTGTTCAGATATGGTCACCTCACTATGGGAAGGATGTGGATACTATAGAGAGAGTGCAGAGGAGATTTACAAGGATGTTGCCTGGATTGGAGAGTGTGCCTTATGGGTAAAGGTTGAGTGAATTTGGCCTTTTCTCCTTGGAGCGACAGAGGATGAGAGGTGACCTGATAGAGATATATAAGATGATGAGAGGTGTTGATTATCTGGATAGTCAGAGGCTTTTTCCCAGCGTTGAAATGACTAACATAAGGGGGCATAGATTTAAGATGCTTGGAAGTAGGTACAAGGGGGATGTTAGACATAAGTTTCTCACACAGATAGTAGTAGGTGCATGGAATGAACCACCAGCGAGGGTGGTAGAGGTGGGTACAATTGGGTCTTTTAACAGACTCGTAGACAGGTACATGGAGTTTAGAAAAATGGAGGGCTATGTGGTCGGGAAATTCTAGGCAGTTTCTAGAGTAAATTACATGCTCGGCACAACATTGTGGACCAAAGGACCTGTAATGTGCTGGAGATTTCTATGTTCTACATTCTATATTCTAAGAACTTATAAAAGATAACTCCCATGGGAATAACATTTGTAACAGTGAAGTACAACAACCAACAAGCCACATTGGGCTTGTAGGTGGTAAAATCAGGAGAGTCAGCATCATTATGGAGCCATGATTGGCTGAGACAAGTAAAACTTGATTGGAGATCCATCCACTATTGGCAAGTCACATCCCCTGCAACAGAGTCAACTGAAAGCAAATTAAGAAAGGTACTGGATGGTGCCACGGCAGTGTTCAGGGATGGCATCAGAAAAATTAAACATATCAAGGAGAAAATAGTGTTAAACAAAAATGCCACACCCAACTTTTACAAAGCATGCTTGGTCCCTTATACCATCCATAATAAAGTAACCAGTGAGCTAGATTGCACAGAGGCAGAAGGAATTCTTTTCAAGGTTGAGTGGAGACCATGGGCAATGCCAGTGGTCCCAATGGCCAAGAGAAATGGGTCTGTGGTGATTTTAAGGTCACCATCAACCTAGTACTGAAAGTAGATCAATACCCTCAGCCCAGGATAGAAGATATCTTTGCAAACCTTTCTGGAGGAAAACACTTTGGCAAAGTGGACTTAGCTGAGGACTACCTACAGATGGAGATGAAAGAAGAGTCCAAAATATTTTTCACCATAAACACTCTCAAAGGGCTTTGTAGATATAATAGACCTATTTTTGGAGTAGCATCGGCACGTGCACTCTGGCAGAAAGCTACGGACTAGCTGCTGAAAGGCTGCCTGAGTACTCGTTATTCCCTGGATCATATCATTGTTACCAGTGAGGATGACGTAGAACATCTCCAAAGCCTCAGGGCAGTGCTAAAATGATTAAAACTCATGGCCTCAGAGTACAACACAACAAGCGTGAATTCATATTGTCTTCACACCTTTGATGCACAAGCATTACACCAGTGTGCTGCGAAAATTCAAGGAGTGGTGGATGCCCCAAGGTTAAAGCAGCTGTCATAGTTGCAGTTCTTTTTAGGATTTGTTAGCTATTATAACAGGTTCCTGCCAAACCCGGCTAATGTGCTCCACCCCTTGAACTCACCCCAGGTAGGGAAGAAATGGCAATGGATGAAACAGTGTGAGGTGACTTTCCAAAAGACAAAGGAAATGTTGCTGATAGACAGTGTACTCACGCATTATAATTGACGTCTTCCGGTGAAGCTTACCTGTGACACCTTGCCTTGCAGTAAAGGTGCATCTTATGACTAATGAAAGCGAATAGCCCATAACCTCTGCATCATGTTCTCTTACCAAAGCACCGAAAAATTATGCACAGATTGACAGAAAGACCATGGTTTGTGGTGTAAAACATTTCAGCCAGTACTTGTAAAAGAGAGAGTTTACTAATCATCAGCCTTTAGTGTCCATTTTTCAATCCACAGAAAGGTGTTCCACCAGCAGCAGCAGTACTAATGCAGAGATGGGCTTTGTTTCCTGGAGGACGCAATTCCAAGGTTGAATTCAAGAGGATGCCTAATCATGGAAATACTGACGGATTGTCCTGTTTGCCCTTGGAAAAGGAAATACCTGAAAGATTTGACAAAAGAAGACACCCCTCTTGACGTATTCTCCCTAATGCAGCTCAAAAGTCTTCTTATTGTGGCAGAAATAATCAAAAGACCAGGAGAAACCCCACACTGTCTCAGGTCTACATGTAGTCCATGGTGAACATGCACTTAGAATTCCACATCCAACTCATCTGTAACTTTCAGCATCTCCAAAGGGATCCTACCACTAACCACACCTTTACCTCCCCCACCCCCTTCGCTTTCCACAGGGTTTGTTCCCTCCACGATTCCCTTGTCCACTCATCCCTCCCTACTAATCTCCCTCCAATCATTTGCCCCTGCAAGTGGCCAAAGTACTACGCCTGCCCAAATACCTCCATCCTCACCTTCGTTCAGGGATCCCAAACCATCCTTCTGGGTGAGGCAACGCTTCACCTGCAAATCTGCGGGGGTTGTCTACTGCGTCCTGTGCTCCCGACGTGGCCTCCTCTTCAATGGTGAGACCCGTCGTAAATTGGGGGACCGCTTCGTCGAGTGTCTCTGGACCATACACCACAAATGGGACTCCCCAGCAGCCAAACACTTTAATTCCCATTCCCACTCCCATCTCGACATGGCCACCTCTTGTGCCAAGATGAGGCTACTCTCAGGGTGTAGGAGCAACAGGTTATATTCTGTCTGGGTAGCCTCCTTGCATATCGATTCTTCCTTCTGGTGAACCAATTTCCTCCAACCCATTCCCCACTCTGACCTTTCATCTTTTTCTCACCTGCCTGTTATTTCTACCTGGATCCCCCCTCCTTCCCTCTCTCCTAATGTCCACACACCTCTCCTACCAGGTTCTTTCTTTTCTAGCACTTGACCTTTCCCATCCACCTGTCTTCACCTATCATCTTCCAGCTGACTTCCTTCCCCTCCCCCTACCTTTTTATTCCTGTATCGTCCCCCTTCCTTCCCTGACGAAGGGTTTATTCATTTCCTTCGATGCTTCCTGCCCTGCTGAGTTTCTGTGTTGCTTTGGATTTCCATAGACCATAAAACCATAAGACAAAGGAGCAGAAGTCAACCATTCGGCCCATCAAGTCTGCTCCACCATTTCATCATGAGCTGATCCAATCTCCCCTTTAGTCCCATTCACCCGCCTTCTCACCATAGCCTTTGATGCCCTGACTACTCAGATACCTATCAATCTCTGCCATAAATACACCCAATTACTTGGCCTCCACTGCAATAAATTCCACAGATTCATCACCCTCTGGCAAAAAAAAATATTTTCGCATCTCTGTTGTGAATGGGCGCCCTGCAATCCTCAAGTCATGTCCTCTCATACTAGACTCCCCCACCATGGGAAACAACTTTGCCACATCCACTCTGCCCATGCCTTTCAACATTCGAAATGTTGCTACGAGGTCCCCCCTCATTCTTCTAAACTCCAAGGAGTACAGTTCATGAGCGGCCAACCGTTCCTCATATGTTAACCCTCTCATTCCCGGAATCATTCTTGTGAATCTGCTCTGAACCCTCTCCAATATCAGCACATCCTTTCTTAAATAAGGAGCCCAAGATTTCCAGCTTCTGCAGACTTTCTTGTGTTTGTGGATGGGTATAAAGGTTGGGTCATCTCACCTGAACCTTTTGAGACATTGGCTGGGCGTAGGTGGAGGCCATACTTCAGTCGGATGTAATCTTGCTTCAGAAATGAAAGTTGTGGGTTCGAGTTCTACACTTGGACCAAAAGTGCAGCAAGGTAGATGAGCCCTGCTGTGAAGTCCGGGGTGTCCCTGGACTACTGGACAAGCTAACACACCTCGACGTCCAGACCTGATTCGTTCCTTGGGCCTCGATCGCCCAGCATTGAGGAGTCATCCTCGGTTCAGGGCCTATTGTTGCTCTGTAGCATGTATCGAAAATCTTGGGGAGCTGAGTGAGTCAATATTAATGTAACGATGTGAGATGTTATTTTTGGACACACCTTTAGTTGTTGACAGTCACACTTATGCACGTAAGTGGGACATTTCAACACATCCATCGTCTTTATGCGATGTGTCGTATGTGTGGGCGATGGTTATTCTTGGCAATTTTTCTACAGAATTGGTTTGCCATTGCATTCTTCTGGGCAGTGTCTTTACAAGATGGGTGACCCCAGCCATTATCAATACTCTTCAGAGATTGTCTGCCTGGCGTCAGCGGTCGCTTAACCAGGACTTGTGATGTGCACCGGCTGCTCATATGACCATCCACCATCTGCTCCCAGGGTTTCACGTGACCCTGATTGGGGGGTGGTGGGGTGCAACTCCTTGCCCAAGGGTGACCTGCAAGCTAGCAGAGGGAAGGAGCGACTTCCACCTCCTTTTGGTAAAGACGTGTCTCCACCTTGCCACCCAAGACAGGCAGGAATAAAGCATCACTGCAACTACCTCACCTTTCTCCGTGGATCCCAAGGTTAGTCGTCACTCTGGTCTACTCCAATACCCACCTGGCCTCAACAATCACCTTCTATCTCTTCCCCCTTCTCCTCCCACCGCCACCTTTTAATTCTGGCATCTTCACCCTTCCTTTCCGGTCCTGAAAGAGGCCCGAAACATCAACTGTCTATTCACTCCCACAGATGCTGAGTTCCTCCTGCGTTTTGTGTGCAAAGCAATGAAATGCATTCTTTGCGACAATGGCCAGCACAGTCCGAAGATGCGCTGGGGGCAGCCCGCAAATGTCGCCATGCTTCTGGCGCCAATGTAGCGTGCTGACAGCTTACCGACCCTAGCACGAATGTGGGAGGAAACCGGAGAGCCCGGAGGAATCTCACGTGGTCATGAGGAGGACGCGCAAACCCGTACAGACAGCGGCGGGAACGGGACCCCGGATGCGATCACTGGTTCTGCAAAGAGTTAAGCTCCGCCACAGTATGAGTGGCAATTCGAGACCCTGTAGTCAGTAAACTACAGGAAGTAGAGTTCAGTGGAGGGTCCAGATCACGCAGAGCAGCGTGGACCATGGTCGCTCTGGATTGCTGCATTTTCGGTTCTGGGGGCTCGGATGTTCATTAGCCTGGCCTCACGCAAGGGACTGCGCAATTAATCTCGCCCAACAAAGCACGGCGGCGCTGAGCCAGTCACTGGTTATGTGAGCTGCTGGATCAGACATTCCGCTGTGACCCTACAGTTTGGCTGGATGTTGAATATCACAAGGCAAGCTGTGAGGGTGTGTACGGGACTTTTGCATATCCTGACCAGCAATAAATAGCGACTAACGTTCCATTAACTCATTATCTTCTCGCCTGTCGATCCAGAATTCCAGGTGTGGAGTAGTACAGGGAAGAGCAAATGCTACATTCCAAAAATAGCTCCGCGTGTCGAGATTTTTGACGGGAGTACGGAGGCACACTGACAATGACCTACATTTATATAGCGCCTTCAGAGTGGGCTAAATCAGAAACAGAATCCGATCTATTATCATCGGCTTATATGGTGTGAGATTTGCTGTATTTGGAGTCATGGAGTCTTAGACAGGGCATTTGGCCCATTTAATCCATGCTGAGCCATCTCACCCGCCTACTCCCATTGACCAGCACCATTTTTCTATGTCCCTATGCGTCTTCAACTTTGGAGTAGAATTGTGCCATTCAGTCCATCAAATGAGCTCTGCTATTTGATCATGGCTCATTTACATTCTGTCTCTCACTCCCATTCCCCTGCCTTCTCCCCATAACTTTTTGATGCCCTGACTTATCAAGAACCTATCAACCTCTGCTTTAATATACCCAATGACCATCTGTGGCAATGAATTCCACAGATTCACGGCGCTCTAGCTGAAGAAGTTCCTCCTCATCCCTGTAAAGTCCTCCTATTCTGAGGCTGAGCTCTCTGGTCCTAGACTCCCACAGTTTTGGAAACATCCTCTCCACATCAACTTTATCTAAGCTTTTCAATACTTGATTGGTTTCAATGAGGCTTCCACTCATCCTTCCAAACTCCAAAGAGTACAGGCCCAGAGGCAGAAAAACTCCTCGGAGATGAAGGCCTCAGTCCTCCTCAGTTGTTGCTCATCCAAACCTAGGTATCAGACACACAACTTGGCAAGTTGGAGCTTGTGAAGGGTGTGAAGGATAATGGGGTGCCACTGCTGAGGAGGCCTCAACCCATCAGAGTTGACCACGGATGCTGCGTCCATAAGACTATTGGACCATGAGACATTGGAGCAGAATTAGGCCAATCAGCCCATCGAGTCTGCTCCGCCATTCCATCGTGGTTGATCCCAGATCCTTCTCAACCCCAGTCACCTGCCTTCTCGCCATTACCTTTGATGGCCTGATCAGTCGGGAAGATACCAGTCTGAACTTAAATATACCCATGGACTTGGCCACGGCACTGTGCCAGAGCATTCCACAGATTCACTACACTCTGGCTAAAAAAAAAATCCTCCTTACCTCTGTTCTAAAGGGTCACCCCTTAATTTTGAGGCTGTGCCCTCTAGTTCTGGATACCCCCACCATTGGAAACATCCTCTCCACATCCACCCTACCTAGTCCTTTCAACATTCGGTAAGTTTCAATGAGATCTCCTCACATTCATCTGACTTCCAGTGAGTACAGGCCCAAAGCTGCCAAATGCTCCTCATATGTTAACCGCTTAATTCCCAGAATCATCCTCGTGAACCTCCTCTGGACTCTCTCCAATGACAACACATCCTTTCTGAGATATGGGGCCCAAAACTGTTGACAATACTCCAAGTGCAGTCTGACTAGTGTTCTATAAAGGTTCAACATTATTTCCTTGCTTTTATATTCTATTCCCCTTGAAATAAATGCCAACGTTGCATTTGCTTTCTTTACCACAGGCTCAACCTGTAAATTAACTTTGTGGGAGTCTTACAGGAAGACTCCAAAGTCCCTCTGCACCTCTGCTGTTTGAACCTTCTCCCCATTTAGATAACAGTCCACACTATTGTTCCTTTTACCAAAATGCATTATCATACATTTCCCAACACTGTATTCCATCTGCCACTTCTTGTGCCCATTCTTCCAATTTGTCTAAATCCTTCTGCATCACTTTGCTTCCTCAGCACTACCTACCTCTCCACTATCTTGGTATCATCTGTAAAATTTGCCACAAAGCCATCAATTCCATTATCTAAATCACTGACAAACAATGTGGGAAGTAGCGATCCCAATACTGACTCCTGAGAACACCGCTAGTCACCGGCAGCCAACCAGAAAAGCCCCTACTTTATTCCCACTTGCTGCCTTCTCTCAGCCATGCCTCTATCTTTCCTGTAATGCCATAGGATTTTATCCTAGCTGCCTAGATATGAAAATTAAGGCAGTCAATATGGAAAGCCAACTGTTCCCTTGTAGCAAGCTCCCCCCTTCCCACATCCGATGAAGCCAAAGGAACGTCAGAGACCAGACAAGTTTGATACCATCAACATCGCAGGAGGTACCAGTTGAACTCAACGTAAGACTGTCTTAGGGACCCCAGCTCTAGACTTTTATCTTGAGGTTTACTTCCGAAGCTTCTCCATGGGTGGGTGTAGCCACAAGGCAGCGGAGGTTTGAGATCAGAGTCTTCCTCCTCCTAGAGGAGCTGACAAGCCCCATCTGCCCAAAGTGACTGATTTTCAGGAACCAGTAGCCCACTGTTGCCTCTTCCCCTGTCAGTAGAAATGGTTCTGGCAGGCTTAGTGACTAAGCTACACATGAAGGTCACCAACTGGACTTGGTTGCCAAAGTCTATTCGAGACTTTAATAGGTAGCATTTAATAGGCAGTGGGAGCTTATCCCATTACCATTCCCAGCTATAACAACTTTAAGGAACCATGGTGTGTCACTATTTAAAAGCCCAGGAACAATCTGCATGATGTTGGTAGTGGGTAGAACCTAGTGGAGAGACATAATAGACCCAGGGTAGATCCTTCAGGGTATGCATCATTGGCTAAGTTGCCAAGGGGGAGGAGAGCAGGATAGAGATGGGTCAGGGGAGGCCTTCAGCCTTGTGAGAAACAACGTGCAAGATTGTCTTCCTCAGCACTAGGAAGGGAAGGGGATAAGTAGGTGGGAGCATAATACCCATCTTCCACCAGAAAACTGTATTTGGGTTGTAGTCCAATCACAAACAAGAGAAAAATCTGCAGATGCTGGAAATCCAAAGCAATGCACACAAAATGCTGGAGGAATTACGAGAAGTCAGAGTAAGAAGGTGGGGGGGGGGGGAGGGGGAGGAAGAAATACAAGATGGTAGATGATAGGTGAAACTGGGAGAAGGGGAGAGGTAAAGTAAAGAGCTGGGAAGGTGAATGGTGAAGGAGATAAATGGCTGGAGAAGGGGGAATCTGATCGGAGAGGACATGGAAGAAAGGGAAGGGGGAAGAGCACCAGAGGGAGATGATTGGCAGGTAAGGAGATGAGGTGAGAGAGGGAAATGGGAATAGGGAATGGTGAAGGGGTGAAGGTGGAGGGGGGCATTACTGGAAGTTCGAGAAATCAATGTTCATACCATCAGGTTGGAGGCTACCCAGATGGAATATAGGGTGTTGTTCCTCCAATCTGATTGTGGCCTCCTCGCGACTGAAGAGGCTGTTGGAATGGGAATGGGAAGTAGAATTAAAATGAGTGGCCACTGGGAGATCCTGCTTTCACTGGTGGATGGAGTCTAGGTGCACAGCAAAGCGGTCTCCCAATTTACGTCAGGCCTTACCGATATCCAGGAGGCAACAGTGGATGACCCAGCACACTCACAGGTGAAGTGTCACTCTTGAAGGACTGTTTGCGGCCCTGGATGGCAGTGAGGGAGGAGGTGCAGGTGTAGCACTTGTTCTGCTTGCAAGGGTAAGTGCCAGGAGGGAGATCGGTGGGGAGGGACGAATGGACAAGGGAGTCGTGTAGGGAGCGATCCCTATGGAAAGCAGAAAGTGAGGGGGGGGGGGAGGGGGGGAGGGAAATCTGTGCTTGGTGGTGGGATCCCGTTGGACGTGGAGGAAGTTATGGAGAATTATGTGCTGGACGAGGAGTCTGATGGGGTGGTATGAAGTCCTTGTATGGAGTTAGGGATGTAGTCCTTGCTCCCTACCTGACTTTACCCATCACCATCCAGTCTGTTCCCCTTCCCTACCCTTATCTCCCTGTCTGGCTTCTTTCCCCTTCCTTTCCAGTCCTAACGAAGTCTCAGCTCTACACTGAGTTCCTCTGGCATTCTCTTTATTTATTTATTGAGATAAAGCACGGAATAGGCCCATCCGGGTGCCCGATTTACCCTAGTCCAATCACGGGACAGCTTACAGTGACCAAGTAACCCACTAATCAGTAGGTCTTTGGGCTGTGGGAGGAAACCCACATGGTCACAGGGAGAACGTACTAACTCCTTACAGACAGTGGTGGGAATTGAACCCGGATCACTGGTACTGTAAAGCATTGTGCTAAACCCAATGCTACCATGCCGTGTATGTTGCTCTAGCTTAAGAGTTGGACGTGTTCACTGTCTGTGCAAACATTTGGCGATCTGCACCTCCTGTGTGAAATTCACTGCAACCTGGAATTTGAGGTTCAGTTAGTTGTGAAAGATCGGCCTCGCAACTTCAAGCCATTCAGTTTAATATTTAATGAAGAAGCATTCAGAGGGCAGAGAATTTGAACCAGTAAAGTGCTGCTACTGGTGGCACGGTCTGCAGATCAGTATGCCAAGTGAGAAGAAATACGAGAGACAGCAGGCTTCAAATGTTCTCGTGATAAGCTCCAAGAAAATTCGTAAAGTCTGGCAGTCGTAGCTTCGGAAATTCGTGGGAGAAACACACAGGAGCTGACAGCAATGTGATAACATAGCAGCATCAGGCTGCTACCAGTAGCTCTTAGATTCATAGAACTCCACGGCCCAGAAATAGACCATTCTGCCCATCCAGTCTATGCCCAGCTATTACAGCATCAGGCTGCTGCCCATAGCTATTAGAGTCATAGATTCATTGAACAGTACAGCACAGAAATAGGCCATTTGGCTCATCTAGTCTATGCCCAACTACTATTCTGCCTAGTCCCATCGATTTGCACCATACCTCCAGAATGCACGAACTTTTCCAATCTTCTCTTGAACGCTGAAATCTAACCTGCACCCGTAGCTTATTCTGCGCTCGCACCACCCCGCTGGCTCAAATACAAACTGGTTTAAGATGGCGCTGGTGATTGCCAACGACTACTTAATGGCAGAAAAAAATAAGACTACCGAACACCTTCTCAATGACAATCAATGACAATGACAATGGAGAGGTGAACGGTGGAGGCAGAGGCCCAGGCGAGAAATGGTTGAGGAAAGCAGAGGCAGTGGCGAAGGTGCAGGGAAGGCCTGGCCGAGGTCGAGGCAGAGTCGTGGGTTCCCAGAGAGTGGGGAAAGTTCTGGTGTCTGATTGATGTTAGTGCCGGCCAGATGGGAAAGGCCGGGTACAGGCCGAATCGCGGTGGTGGTGTTCAGGTCCCAGAGCGAGGAATGACCTGATGTTTGGATGATTTAAGCACTAGACCAGATTGAAAAGGTCAGGGTGTTGGGACCAGAGCTGAGGCGATGGCTGGTTCTGCTCCCTCCGCCATGACCTTTACTCAGCTCCGTGCTGAACTGAGGCTGCGGCCTGCTCCAGCTGAAGCGATCCCTAGCTTCGTGTCTTTCATAACACTTCAGTTCTGAAGCTATTTACTGACTTTTATTGTTTGCACGATTCGTTTCGTTTTCTCTCTCCACACATTGGGTGTTTGACGGATTTCTTTTTATTTATGGTTTATTTTGGGTCTCTTTGTTTTGTGGCTGCCTGTAAAGAGACAAATCTCAAGGTTGCCTAACGTATGCATACTTTGATAATGAACGTATGTTGAACTTTGACCTCTAGGACAGCACACACAAAATGCTGGAGAAACACAGCAGCCCAGGCAGCATCTACTAGAGGTACCAACAGCCGACGTTTTGGGCCTCTACCCCCAGGAATTGCTCTTTAATTCTGCCTCTCTCTGATTAGTCAGACAATTGACACAGCCTCCAAAGTTCTTAAAACTAACACTTCCAGCTTGCTCAGCGTTTGAAGGATTGCGCACATGTTTACTCACAAAGATTAAATTACATTTTCTTAACCTTTGTGCAACTCTAGTCTTGCGCTTCCTGAAACGAACGCCTTCCCTAATTACTGTCAACTTTATTTGAAAGTGCTTAATTAACACCCAGTTTCTGCATTTGCACTCTTGAGGGATAAACAGCAGATTTTAAAGTTGATTAATTGTATGATTTTATTTGCGTCCAAGGCTGACTGAAAGTGTAAATACACCATCTGGTTTAGCCCTGTGTTAAAACATTGTGCTGATGAAGTTCTTCTACCATTCCTTAACACCTTATGGTGTTTTTAAGAAATTGCTTTAGAACAACATTGGCGCATGCATATTTCATTGTAGAAGAGGCTTTCAGACTAATTAACATTAGCGTCACATGAAACCAAGATTCGGCAATAAAAATGAATAAAGGGGGGGATAGTAATCTTGCGGTTATAGAGACAAATGGAGTGGTTAAAGGGTAATGATTATGGATAGCAAACTTAATTACAAATCGTTATGAAATTTTAATCAATCAATTGTGAGTCCATGGTTGATAAATTCCTGCCTACCTACCTAACATCAGCAGTTTCTTCGTGCATTTTGGTACAGACACCTCATAATTGTTTTATTAATATTCATTAAGATCCAAAGTGTGGTTGCAGTGAAAACTGGAGACAGTCAGCGCGCAGATGTCACACAGGCAACGGTCTGGCATCCCTATCTGTGATAGTAGAGATCCGAGTTAAAAACACATTAAGTCCAGACTAATATCGGAATCAGGTCTAATATCATGAAATTTGTTATCTTTGCAGCAGCAGTACAATGCAGTACATGATAATATAGGAAAAAGCTGTGAATTACAGTAAATATATTAAATAGTTAAGTTAAAATAAGCAGTCCAAAAACAGAAATAAATAAGAAAAGTAGTGAGGTGGTGTTCATGGGTTCAATGTCCACTGAGAAATCGGATGGCAGAGGGGAAGAAGCTATTCCTGAATCACTGAGTGTGTGCCTTTGGGCTTCGGATTTTAGCTGTTTGCAAAATATTGCACCTTGAATTTTTCCCCCCAGAAGATCTGCTGAGTATCTGGAGTAGCAATTGGCTGAGAAATCAATACCTTGTGAATCTGTGGGCTTGAAGCTTAATGTTTTTTTTTGAGCAGGTTGGTTCCATGGTTCTTTGTTTTGTGGCTGTCTGTGGGGAAGACAAATTTCAGGCTGTATACTGCATACATGTTTTGATAATAAATTGCACTTTGAATCTTTGAATCAGACGACTGTGCAGGCCAAGTTATTGCATATATTTAAAGTGGAGGATGATTTTCTCATCTGTTACGTGCTGTGTCATGTGAAGTAGGTAATCATGGTCTTTCCATGACCATATTGTTCTTGGCAAATTTTTCTAGAGAAGTCATTTGCCATTGCCTTCTTCTGGGCAGTGTCTTTACAAGACAGATGGCCCCAGGTATTATCAACACTCTTCAGAGACTGTCTGCCTGGTGTCCGTGGTCGCATAACCAGGGCTTGTGATGTGCACTGGCTGCTCATACGACCGTCCACCATCTGCTCCCATGCTTCACAGCTTCACATGATCCTAATGAGGGTAGGGAGGTGGGGAGTCTAAGTAGGAGATACACCTTGCCCAAGGGTGACCTTCTGGCTAGCAGAGAGAAGGAGTGTCTTACACCCTTGGAAGACATGAATCTCCACACTGTACCCCCTCCCCCAGGGGGGTTGATTAGTAAGGACATCAAAGGTTATGGAGAGAAGTCAGGAGAATGGGATTGAGGGGGGTAACAAATCAGGCTTAGTTGAATGCTGGAAAAGACTGGATGGACTCAATGCCTAACTCTGATCCTGTGTCTTGTGGACTTCTGGTCTAAATTCAATTTGCATAGAACCATAGAACATTACAACACAGAAACAGGCCACTGATCTTGCCTTGAATGAAGATATTAAAGGCCTCTGATCTTCCAGAGTTCCTGCAGCTGATCTCCATCAAGTGACTTTTGCTGAGAATTGTGCATTGTCAAGTTAGGAAACACTGATGCCCTTGAACAGAATATCTCACAAAAGGTGGTGGATTCCGCCTAGTCCAGAGGTCGGCAACCTGCGGCTCCAGAGCCACATGCGGCTCTTTGATCTCTGTGATGCGGCTCCCCGTGGTTTGTTAGCTTTTGAAATGTAACTCGAAATTTGAAGATTATGGTGATCTTGTACAATCTGAAAACTTTGCGGAGACACCGTTTCCTGGCACATCCGAACCGGCTCACAATTAGCCAGCGTTCAGGCTAAGGGAGATAGCCTACGGGGGTTTGTGAGTACGTGTCTTTTGGAGCATCCGCGCCCACGGGGGGTGGGTTGAGGGAGGTTTTAAAGCAAGGCTGTTTAGTTCGAATAAAGTTACCTTTGACTGCAGTCTTTATTTTAGCGCTGCGTGTAGCGCTACACCGCTACGTGTTTTTTGTCGCTATTAATATACATCACAACTGCCAATGCCTGACACCCGCCAGTGCGCGCATTCTTTTAATTCTTCGATCCAAGGTAGGCTAACTATGGAGTAACCTTCAACCCAACGTCTTTTTTTTCGGAGTTCAAAATGTTTTTGTTGCATGCAGAAATGTAATTTCGTTTTCTCTGCAGGAGTTCATCAATTTCATAAATGCAACACATTATAGTTTGTTTATACATAGCATAAAGGCAAAAAAAAACCCGTTGTATGCAGTGTTATTTCATTTTGTGGCTCCCAGTGTTTTCTTTTCTGTGGGAAATGGGTCCATATTGGCTCTTTCAGTGGTAAACGTTGCCGACCCCTGGCCTAGTCCATCATGGGTGAAGCCCTCCCCACTCCTGAGTATATCTACATGAAACACTGTTGTAGGGAAGCAACATCCACATGCAGAGATCCCCACCACCTAGATCATGCCGTCTTCTCGCTGTTGCCATCAAGAGAAAGGTAGAAGAGCCTCAAGACTTGCACCAACAAGTTCAAGAACAGTTACTACCCCTCAATTATCAGGCTCTTGAATTAAAGGGGATAACTACACTCATTTGCTCCATCATTGAAATGAAATCCCAACCGACGATCTCACTTTATGGACTCTTTATTTCATGTTCTCATTATTTATTGTAATTTATTTATATTTGCATTTTCGGCTACATCTTGGGTACTAATCTACAAAGTACGCAGGACATTAGGGAGCGGTGTCTCAGAAAGGCAGCGTCCATTATTAAGGACCTCTAGCACCCAGGGCATGCCCTTTTCTCACTGTTACCATCAGGGAGGAGGTACAGGAGCCTGAAGGCACACACTCAGCGATTCAGGAACAGCTTCTTCCCCTCCGCCATCTGATTCCTAAATGGATATTGGACCTGTGAACACCACCTCACTTTTTTAATATATGTTATTTCTGTTTTTGGCTCTATTTTTAATCTATTCAGTATATGTATACTGTAATTTATTTATTATTATTATTTTTTTCTTCTAGATTATGTATTGCATTGAACTGCTGCTGCTCAGTTAACAAGTTTCACATCACATGCCGGTGACAATAAACCTGATTCTGGTTCGGATGCACAGTTTGTTGTCTTCTGCGCTCTGGTTGATCTTTCATTGATCCTTTTATAGTAACTATTCTGTAGAGTTGCTGAGAATGCCCGCAGGAAAATTAACCCTGAAAATAAAATTTTGAACTTTGATCTTTATTTCTCTCATGTACTTTGAATCATACTATACAGCGAAAAGCGTTGCCTGTGTCAAATTAAACCAGCGAGGGTTGTGCAAGTGTCACCATGATTCTGGTACTAACATAGCATGCCTACAACTTCCTAACCCGAACCCATACATCTTTGAATATAGGAGGAAACCAGAGAGCCCAGAGGAAACCCATGTGGTCACGGGGAGGATGAAGAAACGGCTTACAGAGTGTGGCGGGAATTGAACTCTGATCACTGACATCGTAATAGCATTATGCTAACTGCTAAGCTACCGTGCGTTAAAATTTGACATTTATATTAAGCGCCCACATCCAATTGTCATAGTGCTCTGACTGAAATATATGCATGGTCTCGTTGCTGTGAAGATCGGCTAGCAGATTTGATTTCTTTAATATATTTCCCCAGTGGTTTTGAGAACTTCTCTATTACAAATGAAATTGATTTTTATTCACCACTTAGAGAGCTACCAACCTGAAAAGCTTTCAGATTTGAAGGAATTTACTCAAAATGTTGAGCGACTGCACTAAAATGCATTTTATCACCTCTCAACACTCAGAAAACGTGACTCTGTGATTTTCACAGTCATTGCGACACCCTAGTTTCTGAAATATCATATTCTCAGCTAGTCATGATGATCACTATAGAAATAGGTTATTATATATCTGAAATTCATTTCCTTATAAACACATTAAACCCTTGCCAAGATATATCAGCTATGTGTAGATCATTTACCATTTGGAACAAGGATTGTACAGATTGCCTATAATATGTTTATTAATTTTATTTCATTTGTTCAGCACAGTTTATCAAAATAAGCTATGTGAAAATAATATTTATTTTTTTTAAACCTATGCAAATGAGGCTTGGTAATAACTAATGGTATTCAGTGTGCTGTATAATATGAACACTATTATGCCAGTAAACAGAGAAAGAGCTAGATTAAAATAGCTTTATTTGTCACGTGTGCATCGAAACGTATCCTCTCTGTCCAACCAAATCAGCAACGATTGCGCTGGGCAGTCTGCAAGTGTCGCCACGGTCCTGGTGCTAAAATAGCATGCCCGCAACTTACTGACACTAACTCATGCGTCCTTGGGCTATGGAAGAAAAATGGAGCACCTAGAGGAAACCCACATGGTCACGGGGAGAACGTACAGACAGTGGCAGGAAACGCTACCGTATCAACCCCAAAATCTGTGTTCCAGATGAGGCTTGACCCTTTAACCTCAGCATCGCTCGCTGCCTGCACTGCCATATAAGTACCGTGCACTAACCAATTGTGCCGCTGGAGCCTGGTGTGTGCAAGGACCAGGATTAGATGTTCAACGTCACTATCGTAGCAGGAATTTTGGGTTGACAAGAAGCCTGCACTGTTGGCAAGTAAGAACAACAATCAGTGAACAGGAACGGAGGTGGCCATTTTGTGAGACTGTCCTTGCAGCCTCCATTCTGTGAACTGTTTGAACTGATCTCTCGCTCTGGGGTAACTTAATTGGAGTATTGGAATATGGGTCAAAGGAGCTTCCTGCTAAAGCTGAGACTATTCTCAGACAAGCAGCTAATGATAATGTAAAGTGGCAGGCTTGCAAGTGGAGCAATCTGTAATCTCATTAGGCTCAGAGTCTGGGTCACCTGATTTGACTGGTTAGAACCAATCAGAATTGAAAAGGACAAAAGGCACGAGGCTGGTGGAAAGAGCTGTAGAACAATGCTGGTTGTAGCCCTGGACCAGAGCCAATAAGAAGGTGACCCAGGTCGCCCAGGTGACCTTGATCCAACGAGATTAAAATGCAACACATGAACTGGTGAGGAAAGAGTATTAAAATGAGTGGCTTCAAATGAAAATGAACAACAACTCTCCAGAGTCTAACTATTGTGGAGTTGGAGGACTTTCATGTTGGACACATGGAGATTATAGATCGGGAGCATGATGAACACCTAGCCAGTGCAGACTCCTTTCCTGGGTAATACCTTTTCTCTTCATTGACCGAACATGGATGATCAAGGAAACTTAGTAAGTGTGCACATAGGTACACAGTTGACTAAATTCGCATGATTGTGAACTGAGCCAATAAAAGTACTTGTTGGTAGATACAGATTCTCTCTGTGCCTCTTTGATCATTCTTACTAAGGGGTGAATCCCCATAACAGTGCTGACCCTCCCCCATATCAAAGAATACTTCAGCTTTTAAAGCAGGCCATGCTGTCCATCATGGGCACATTCTTCCCCAACATTAACAATATCTATGGGAGGTGCTGCCTTAAAAGCAGAGGGGGTGGCATGGTATTGTAGTGGTTGGTGTAATGCTTTACAGATTGTGGTGGAGGTCAAGTCCTTGGGTATATTTAAGATGGAAGTTGAACATTTCCTGATTGGTCAGGGCATCAAAGGATATGGCACGAAGCCAGGTGTATGGGGTTGAGTGGGATAACCTGGGTCAGCCATGATGGAATGGCAGACAGACTCAATGGGCTGAATGGCCTAATTCTGCTCCCATGTCTTATGGTCTTATTGTCTTAACACATACCAGTCCTTATGGAGGGATCAGAATTGAAGAGAGTGAGCAATTTCAAGTTCCTGGCTGTCAACATCTCTGAGGATCTGCTCTAAGCTCAATATATTAATGCAGTTACCAAGAAGGCACAACAGCGATGAGGGATCAAAGTCTTTGAGAGTTGTAAACTTAGTCAGCTTCATCATGGGCCGTTGCCTCCCCCAGCATCTAAAACATCTGCAAGGAGCAGTGCCTTAGGAAGGCATTAAGGACCTCCATCACTCAGGACCTGCCCTCTTCTTATTACCACCATTGGGGGTGAGGTACAGAAGCCTGAAGACACACACTCAACGATTCAGGAGCAGCTTCTTCCCCTCTGCCATCTGATTTCTGAATGGACATTGAACCCATGAGCACTACTTTACTACTTTTTAATTGCTATTTTTGCACTACTTAAGTAATTTAGCTATATAAAACATATATGTACTTATTGTAATTTATAGTTGTTATGATTATGAATTGCAATGTACTTTTGCCACATAACAACAAATTTAATGACAAATGCTGAAGTTATTACACCTGATTCTGATTCTGATTCCTCCGTGGAGTTATAGAGCAGTCTGGGTTGTTCATAGATGTTCAAAATTCAAAGTTCAAAGTACATTTATTTACAAAATATGTATACATTACACAGCCCTGAGATTCATCTCCTTACTGGCAGCCACGAAACAAGAAACTTAATGAAGTCATTTAAAAAAAGAGAAGACAATCTAACACCAAAGGTGCAGAAACAGAAAAAATTGCCAAGTTTGGGCCTATAATTTCCTTTCTTTGCCTTCCTCCCTTCTTAAAGAGTGGAGTGAGATTTGCAATCTTCCAGTGCTCCGCGACCATGTCAGAATCAAGTGATTCTTGAAAGATCACGACCAATGCATCTGTTGTCTCTTCAGCAACCAGTCTTGGGACTGGGAAAGAAGAGGAAAGGCACCAGAATAAAGAGAGGGAGGGGAAGGAGGATAGCGGAGGACTGGAAGATTGCAAATCTCACTCCAGTCTTTAAGAAGGGAGGAAGGCAAAAGAAAGGAAATTATAGACCAGTTAGCCTAACCTTAGCAATTGGGAAAGTGTTAGAATCTATTATTGAGTATGAGGTTTCAAAATACTTGGAGACAAATGATAAAATATGCCAAAGTCAGCATGGTTTCTGTAAAGGGTAATCTTGCCTGACAAATCTGTTAGAGTTCTTTGATTAAGTAACAAGCAGGGTGGACAAAGGAGAGGCAGTGGATGTTATTTACTTGGATTTTCAGAAGGCATTTGATAAGGTGCCACACATGAGGCTGTTTAACAAGATAAAATCCTGTGGTGTTACAGGAAAGATACTGACATGGATAGAGGAATGACTGACGGGCAGCAGGAAGTGAGTGGGAATAAAGGGGACCTTTTCTGGTTGGCTGCTGGTGACTAGTGGTGTTCCTCAGCAGTCTTTATTGGGACTGCTGCTTTTCACATCGTTTGTCAATGATTTAGAGAGTGGAATTGATGGCTTTGTGGCTAAGTGTGGTGAACTATGTGCCTGTCGGGACACGCCCCTGCTGACTGCTCCTGTGGCTCCTCCCACAGGCCCCTGTATAAAGGAGATCTGCGGCCTGATGCTCGGCCTCAGTCTCCAAGACATTGTATGATAGACACTCACTCCTGGTTCCTTCTTCCAGTCAATAAAAGCTGATATCTCGCCTTACGTCTCAGTGTGAGTTATTGATGGTGCATCACAAAGTTTGCTGATGAAACAAAGTTAGGTGGAGGGGTAGGTAGTGCTGAGGAAGCAACACAATTGTAGAAGGACTTAAACAAATTGGAAGAATGGGAAAAAAGGTAGCAGATAGAATGCAATTTGGTAAAAGGAGCAATAGTGCAGACTATTATCTAATTGGGGAGAAGGTTCAAGCATCAGAGGCGCAGAGGGACTTAGGAGTCCTCGTGCAAGACTCCCAGACGGTTAACTTACAGGCTGAGTCTGTGGTAAAGAAGGCCAATGCAATGTTGGCATTTATTTCAAGGGGAATAGAGTATAAAAGCAAGGGGATAATGCTGAGATTTTATAAGACCCTGGTCAGACTGCACTTAGAGCGGTATTAACCGTCTTGAGCCCCATATCACAGAAAGGATGTGTGGTCATTGGAGAGAGTCCAGAGGAGGTTCACGAGGATGATTCCAGGAACTAAGGGCTTAACATATGAGGAGCGTTTGGCAGCTTTGGTCCTGTACTCACTGGAATTTAGATGAATGCAAGGGAATTTCATTGAAGCCTACTGAACATTGAAAGGTCTAGATAGGGTTGATGTCGAGAGGATGTTTCCAATGGTGGGGGTATCCATAACCAGAGCGCACAGCCTCAAAATTGAGGGTGACCCTTTAGAACAGAGGTAAGGAGGATTTCTTTTTAGCCAGAGAGCAGTAAATCTGTGGAATGCTCTGGCACAGTCTGCGATGGATGCCAAGTCCATGGGTATATTTAAGGTGGAAGCTGATCGTTTCCTGATTGGTCAGGGCATCAAAGGGTATGGTGAGAAGGCAGGTGTATGGGGTTGAGTGGGATCTGGGATCAACCATGATGGAATCACTGAATGGGCTGAATGGCCTAATTCTGCTTTAGATGTCTTCTGGCCTTATGGGTCTCAGCCTGAAACGTCAATTGTTTGTTCATTTCCATAGATGCTGCCTGACCGGCTGAGTTCCTCCAGTGTTTTGTGTGTGTTGACAATGAATACGTGCTAGTAAGGGGTTGGTCAGTCTTGAATTATCCATTATTAACTTTACAACACTTTACAAGGCATTCGATCTGGTGTGCATTTAATATTTCAATAATACTTGAGTAACCTACTGTTCAATTAAGCATTCTTTGTTGCTTATATCATTCATTACAGGTTATATGTAAAGATGCGTGAAGTACATATGTCATCAGGCTACCACATGACGCGTGCGCACCTTGCCTAAAGTAAACACAAAGTTAGACTCGCATTTCAGATTCCCGTATGTTTCTTTAAATAAGTTCTATGTTTTGAAGCTACAAACCACACAGGTATAGCCAGATTCCTTTTTTATAGTCCAGTAAAATGAAATAAAAGAAAAGGTATTGTAAACATTATTTCACAGTCACAGGCGTGCATTGCTCTGTGTTTCCAGCATCTGCAGACTTCCTCGTGTTTATGATTTACCGGCTGCTGGTGGATTTTTAGTTACCTGCTCCTGAATTCACAGTTTGTAAAATCAATTTGTTATAGACAGTAGATTCCTAGCAACGTTGCTTGGCCTGGAAGGTTTGAGTTACACGGAGATGCTAGGTAGGCTGGGGCTGTTTTCTCTGGAGTGCTGCAGTCCGAGGGACAGCCTGGTGGAGATTTGTTAAATTATGAGGCAAAGGTAGAACAGACAGTCTTTCTCCTAAGGTAGAGGAGTCTAAAACTTCGAGGGCAGAGGTTTCTGTGAGAGGGGAAAGATTAATGGAGATCTGAGAGGCAAGTTTTTCACACAGCGGATGGTGGGTGTGTAGAATGAGCTTCCAGAGGAGGCTGCCACAGTTAGGACCTCGGACCTTTGTATTGGAAAGGTTTAGAGGGATCTGGGTCAAGTGAGAAGAATGGGACTGGTTTGGATGGATACTGTGGGTGGTCGAATTGCTTATTTCCATGCTATAGAACTCTGTGAAAGTCCACAGAAGGGAATTTGACAAAGAAAAACCAGATCCAGGTCCATCCACACCATCTGATAAGGAGTCAAATGAAACAGACTCTCTGAGCAGCACTGAGAGCCTGGAAGAGTATGGAGAAGCAGATAGTCGACAAACAGTGTCTGTGTATATGCTTGTATCAGTGTGACTGTGCGTGTGTGAGTGAGTGTGCGAATGTGTTTGAGCGTCTGTGTGTGTGTGTGTGTGTGAATGTGTATGTGTGTATATGTATGAGCGTCTGTGAGTACGTGTGTGTGTGTGTGATTGAGTGTGTGTGTGTATGAGTGTCTCTGAGTATTTGTGTGTGTGTGCATGTAAGTGTGTGAATGTGTGTGTATGTGTCTGTGAGTATTTGTGTGTGTGTGTGTGTGTGTGCGTGTGTGAATATGTGTGTATGTGTATGAGTGTCTGTGAGTATTTGTGTGTGTGTGTGAGTGTCCGTGAGTAAGTGTGTGAATGTATGTGTATGTGTCTGTATTTGTGTGTGTGTGTGCGTGAGTAAGTGTGTGAATGTGTGTGTGTGTGTGTGTTTGTGTGTGTGTGTGTGTGTGTGTGTGTGTACGAGTGTGAGTATGTGTGAGCGAGGACATATTTCCGAGGAAGCCGCTCACCCATTCCCACATGAGAGAAACAAGCTTTAATGAGTGCTACCAACAATCTCTGGATATTTTAAATTCCACAGGATTTCTTTCTTTTTCTTTCTGCCTCGTAATAAATCCAGAGATCAGAAAATCTGTACCACTACCAAGCAGCCCAAAGCCAGCTGCTTCAGACGGTGTTTCCTCCAGATAAGTTATGGTAAAATTTGCTAGTTCCAATCGTGCCAAAGCCTCTCTGCTTCCCCCACCTCTTCAGCAGATGGAAAATGCCTGAAAGCCATTCGCCTGAGGCGCAACAATCTATGATTAGGACGTCTGGGAGTGATTGCATATTTGTCTAAGAATTTCCTATGTTGAAGAGATTTAGCACTAAGTTTATTCTAAACTTGTCCTTATTCCAAAGCAGACCAGTCCAGATGTTTATTAGTGAGGCAAAAAGGAAAGACACTGAAATAAAAGGAGATACTATTCCAAAAACACAGCATGGCAAACAGCATCTGTGGGGAGAGAAGCAACACCCACCTTTCAGGTTGATGATCTTTCATTGCCACTGCGAAAAGACACCTCGAGGTTTGAAAGGAAAGGGAAGGTTGGTAGCCCGGGTTGGCTGCTCGTTTGTAGGGTTGTTTGCCAAGCCTAACAGTTAGGCCGCCGGCGTTTTGTCGCGAGTCGAGGGGACATCATCAGCGTGCAATTGTGCTGCTTCTGCTGAGTGCTCGTGTTTATCGCGGTCCAATTCATTGCTCTGATTGGCTGTTGCGCTTGCCGCTGGGCCAAAACGGATAACTGAGTGATCTCCACAGGCCTGAATCCCTGGTTTTTGGTTGTTGTGAGCCTTGGTTCATCAGAAGTTCGCAGTTCAACCCCGCTCCCACAGACACGGAGGGTGTGATGAAATGTTTTTGACATACTTCCAGGTATTCCCAGCCCAGATGCATTGGAGGGTGGAACTCCTGTTGCCTGTATGAACTGGTGAGGTTCCCTGTCTACCCTGGGCACAAACTCCCAAAGGGAGCCCAAACCTCAGTACTTCAGTATGACCCAGTGCTGGGCCTCAACATTCCTGCCATTGTCTGTACGGAGTTTGCACGTTCTTCCCATGGCCGTGCGTGTTTCCTCCAAGTGCTGCGGTCTCCTCCCACCCTCCAAAGACGTACGGTGAGTTGCGGGCAGGCTATGTTGGCGTCACTTGCGGGCTGCCCCCAGCACATCCTCGGACTGTGTCGGTCGACGCAAATGACGCATTTCGATGTACATGTGTTAAGTAAAGCTGATCTTTACTATAGGCATTTGGCTGCAACCACACGACGGTTCTGATGGCCAGTAATACCTCACTCCCCCCACCCCCCCGAGACACAGGCTGACCGTATGATTTTGCATGTCTGTGAACGCTCCCTTCAGTAACATCTAAGGCCTACTGGAATACATAAATTGAATTTATTTAGATAAAGAGCCCATATCAATCCCTTCCAGCCCAGTGAGCCCATGTCACACAACGAGACTAATTGATCTACCAACCGGTACATCTTTGGACTGTGGGAGGAAACCCACGCGGCCACGGGGAGAACGTTCAAAAGCTCCTTACAGGCAGCGGCAGGAATTGAACCCGGGTCACCAGTACTGTAATAGCGTTCTGCTAACCGCTACGCTACCGTAACGTACCGGGAGATTGTACACCGAGGAACAAGCAGAATGCTGAATATTGTGTTTCGGTTACAGGGAATGTGTAGTGCAGGTGGGAGGGGAGAGGTGGGCAGGTTTAAGATGGCGTGTCTGTGGACTCACTTTCATTCTGATTGCTATTTGCTTGCTTCTACCGTTGGCGCAATTTGTTTTTTTTTTTTGCTCGCTCTCTCTTTCTGCACATTGGGTATTTGTTGGCTTTTTAAAAAATGTTTTTTTTTGGGTTTCTTTGTTTTGTGGCTGCCTGTGAGGAGACGAATCTCAAGGTTGTATAATGTACACGTTGTTAATAAATGTACTTTGAACTTTGGGTGGGGCGATGAAGTGGGAAGCTGGGATGGGACTGGAACTGGAGGTCATGGGTTAAGGGTGACAGGTGAGATGTTTAAGAGGAACTTGAGGGGAAACTTCTTCACCCAGAGGGTGGTGAAAGAGTGGAATGAGCTGCCAGTGCAGATGGTGCATGCGAGCTCGATTCCAACATTTAAGAGAAGCCTGGTTAGGTACATGGATAGGAGAGAATGGACAGCTGTGGTCCTGGTGCAGGTCGATGGGAGTAGGCTGTTTATATGGTTCAGCATGGACTAGATGGGCTGAAGGGCCTGTTTGGGTGTTGTTCTTTTCTATGACTCTATGAGTGTAAAGTCATGGGGAAAAATGGTGTCCTATTGATTAATACAATTTTGCTTGGGATACAAACCCCCTGCTATTTTAACCCTTTCCTGACTAGGCAACCTTTTCCACCTATCACCTCCCAGCTTCTCACTTTACCCCCTCCCCCACCCACCTACCTTCCCCCTCACCTGGTCTCACCTATCACCTTCCAGCTTGTACTCTTTCCCCTTCCATCCACTTTCTCATCTGGCTTCTCCCTTCCACCCCACCCTTCCCTTCCCAGTCCTGACGAAAGTTCCGCAGCTTCACCAGAGACCCTCTTGACCAGCCTTACCCGTTTTCACCCTCAGTATGGGGACAATAGACAATAGGTGCAGGGGTAGGCCATTCGGCCCTTCAAGCCTGCACTGCCATTCAATCTGATCATGGCTGTTAATCCACAATTAGTACCCCATTCCTGCCTTCTCCCCAATTCCCTTGACTCTGCTATCTTTAAGAGCTCTATCTAACTCTTTCTTGAAAGCATCCAGAGAATTGGCCTCCACTGCCTTCTGAGGCAGAGCATTCCATAGATCCACAACTCTCTGGGTGAAAAAGTTTTTCCTCAACTCTGTTCTAAGTGACCTACCCCTTATTCTTAAACTGTGGCCTCTGGTTCTTGTCTCCCCCAACATCGGGAACATGTTTCCTGCCTTTAGCGTGTCCAATCCGTTAATAATCTTATATGTTTCAATCAGATCCCCTCTCATCCTTCTAAATTCCAGTGTATACAAGCCCAGTCACTCCAATCTCTCAACATATGACAGTCCCGCCATCTGGGGAATCAACCTCGTGAACCTATGGGACTTTGGGAGGCATGCCTTGATGTACTCGTGATTAATAAATGAGTCTTGAATCTTGGTTTCTTTTTCCATGGCATGCTTTCTCTACACTTGGCCACCTCACAAACCAGTGCAGATGCTCCTCGTATGCACCAACCCTCAACAGGAAAGCAAAAAGTGACAGCAGAGTTGGTTTCCTCCTTGCAAAGGCGCTACAGACAGCAGCAGACTTCTTCTTGTTATTTACACTGGGATGTTTCCTCACGGAGGAACAGCCAGTGATCCTTGTGGGTTCTTTGGCTGAAGGTCATTCCCCTGTGCTCACTGCACAGACCAGCATTGTTCCAGCTGATCTCAGCTGAGTCAACACCAGATGATCTCAGTGCCCCTAGCCTCACAGAGCACCTTTCATAACCTCAGGATGCCTTAAAGTACTTAACAGCTCATGAAATAACTTTGGAGCATAGTAATGGTTGGAAATTGGGAAAGAGGGAGCCAATTTGTTCATATCAAGCTCCCAAAACAGCAATTGAAATCCACTGGTTCAGGGAGAAATATTGGCCAGAGCTTTGAGATCAAGAGACATGAGGTAGTGTTGCAGCTCTATAAAACGCTGGCTCATCCGTACTCTGAATGGCCTGATGCTCCAACGATTTAAACGCGGGTGAGGCTTGGGCTCATTCTGCTCTGCAATGTTTACTCTGCTCTGTGCTGAACTGAGGCAGAGGCTGTGGCCTGCTCCAGCTGCTCCGGTCTTCGTGCCTGCAGACTCACTTTCACACCAAATGCTGTTTGATAACTTTTGTTGTTGGTACAATTTGTTTTATTTTTCTCCTCTCCGCATGTTGGTCTTTTTTTATGGCTTCTTTTGGGTTTCTTTGTCTCGTGGCTGCCAGTGAGGAGACAAATCTCAAGACTGTATAATGTACACATACTTGGATAACAAATGTCCTTTAAACTTTGAACTTTGAATTTGGAGTATTGTGTGATTTCTGGCCGCCTCACTACAGGATGGATGCGGAAGTTTGCGGAGGAAATTTACCAGGTTCTGCCTGGATTGGAGAGCACGTCTTATGAAGATAGGTTGAGTGAGCAAGGGCTTATCTCTCTGTAGTGAAGAAGGATGAGAGGTGACTTGATACAAGGCAGTAAGAGGCATAGAAAGAATGGACAGCTTTTTCTTTGAGCATTAATGGCTGAATCAAAGGGGCATAACTTCTATGATGTTTGGAGGAAAGTAGAGGAGGGATTACAGAGGTAGGAATTTTATGAAAAAAATAGTGGGTATGGGGAATGCTCTATCAGCAATGGTGGTAGAGGCAGATAATATCAGGGACTTATAAGAATCTAAGGTCAATTTTATTGACTTGTATTAGAAATTTGTTCTTGTGTGTTGGTGTAAAATGCAGTAGAAAACAGCATTCAACAATTATAAAAATGAAGAATATATTAAAAAAAAGCAAGAATTTCTTTGATATATTCTTAGTTACATGGATGGAAGAGCAACACCGAACAATACAAAATGGTCCAAGCCCGATCTTACAAATGCTGGTGCTGTGAACTATTTTACTAACTGCTTTGTTACTGTGTCACTCTTACTGTATTTTGCTGTTAGTGGAGCTGTCAGCTATACGTGCATCCTTGAGATGTGCTTGTGCTGAACGCCTCTTCTTTCCTTTTCAAGGTGACTGGGGTCCTGTCAGAGTCCATGAACTACAGCTGCACTAAAACTGTGCTTCTTCAAGGCGCTGGGTTCCCGTTCTCGGATCTTGCCGAGCAGCCGAGCGGCGGGAGGAAGAGTGCCTTTGAGGTGCGACCTTCTGCAGTCCCACGGACGACTCGATTCCTCGCCGGTCCTGGGGAGACTGGAAGATTGGAATAGCCGGTGCGGATGTCGGAGGCCCCCGCTCTCACGTGATCATGCTTCTTCTCTCGATGGTGAGAGAGAGCTTGCTGCCGATTCTTGAACCTGGGGAACTCGAAATATACCAAGTCTGCAGACTGTAAGATTGAAACAACGAGTTGCTGGTCTCCCCTCTCACTACAGCTGGAACAATACCTCTCTCTCCCTCCTTAGTGAGAGGAAGAGAGCCTGTGGCTTGTCCAAGTGCTGGTTGAACTGAAGGTGGATGGGGGAGTGTTGGCTGCTGCTTGTGTGTGGGAAGGGGAGCTTCTATTGTTTTCTCAGTGAATCATTCTTTTGGGGGGGGGTTCTTCTGTTTCATGGATGTCTGTGAAGAGTAAGGGTTTCAGGTTGTATACTGTATACATTCTGTGATATTCAACGGATACAGTTGAACTATGGAGGCGGAGATGCCATTTCTGGTCTGCGCACTGACTGCGGGTCTCCCTCTACAATATAAATCTGAGATAGGAGTTTAGTTCCTAGTCAGCTTGCCGTGGCAAGGTCAACTCAACGAGTTTTGGTTAACCGCTTCTCCAGTGAGTAAGAGCAAAATCTTGCACACCTGATGCAGATAAACCCCAGCCGATCCCCTTCCTGCTGTGCAAAGACTGATTTTCAATAAAGCCAGCAGCCGAGAGGCCGCCTTGATGTCAGGGCATCAGTTGCTACTTGTGTGGCAGGGTTCACTGGAATCTGCGCAGGATTTGGCAGGATTTGGCTTCAGATAAGAGTGCACTATTTAGCTGTGGAGACCTTTTAAGGAGACCTAAACATAGTTAGACTGTGGAAAATATGAAACTGAGACCAAAATTCATTCCAGTTTAAGATCCAATTATTTTTAGATCTGATAAAAGTTAATAAAACAAAGTTATTTTGTAGAAGTTATGCTTGTGTATAAATAGCACAAAATATATGTTTGGAATTTTGCAATTCCTTTTCTTTTCTGAGTTTGTTTATTTAATTATTGAGATGCTGTGCAGAGTAGGCCTTTCCTGCTGTTCGAGCCGCACTACGCAGCAAGCCCGATTTAACCATTGATAGAGTGAATGTGGAGAGGATATTTCCAATGGTGGGGGGCGTCCAAGACCAGCGGACACAACCTCTCAGCCCCAATCTCTTGCCTCTTCCCTGTATCCCTTCACTTCCTGGCTAATCAAGAAGCTACCCACCTCTGCCCTATGACCTGGTCTCCACAGCCGCCTGTGGCAACAAATTCCACAGATTCACCACTCTTGGCTAAAGCAGTTCTGTTCTAAGTGGACACCCCCCCCCCCCCATTCTGAGGCTGTGACCTCTGGTCTTAGACTTCTTCACATAGTAAACTTCCTCTCCACATCCACTCTACCGAGGCCTTGCATCATTCGATAGATTTCAATGAGATCCCCCCCCCCCCCCCATTCTGCTGAATTCCTGGAAGTACAGGCCCAGAGCCATCAAACGTTCCTCATGCAATAAGCCTTTCAATTCTGGAATCACTGTCACAAACCTCCTTTGAATCCTCTCCAATGTCAGCACTTTGTTTCCTAGATAAAAGGTCCAAAGCTGAGTGAGCTGAGTGAGTCCAGCACCTTATAGCAGCTCAACACTACCAGTATACCCCCTCCCCTATTCCCCATTCCCTTTTCTCTGTCTCTCACCTTTTCTCCTTTCCTGCCCATCGCCTCCCTCTGGTGTTCCTCCCCTTTTTCTTTCTTCCATGGCCTTTCTATTAGATTTTGTCGTCTCCAGCCCCGTATCTCTTTCACCAATCAACTTCCCAACTCTTTACTTCACCCCTCTCCCTCCTGCATTCACCTATCATCTTGTGTTACTCCCTCCCCTCCCTCCACCTTCTAACTCTGACTCCTTGTCTTTCCTTCCCCAGTCCCAACAAAGCCCGAAACGTTGACTGGACTCTTTTCCATAGATGTTGTCTGGCCTGTTGAGTTCCTCCAGCATTTTGTGCGTGTTCCATTACATCCTTGCTTTTATACACCTCTGTTAGATCAGCCAGCCCCTACACACCCCACCAGTCTCTAAAGATCTCTATGACCCAGCTTGTTCAACACTCGACATAGCTCAGTTCCCCAAGTTACAACATCCTCATAAATCTCACCTGCATTACTTCCAGCTTAATGGCATCTTTCCTATAAGTATGGTATGGTAGCATAACAGTTAGTGCAATGGTTTTTAGAGTGTTATCTACCTGACTGGGGTTTGATTCCTGCTGTAAGGAGTTTGTACATTTGCCCCGTGACTGCGTGGGTATTCTCAGAGGGCTCCGGTTTCCTCAAATGTTCCAAAGACCAATGGGTTAGCGTTAGGGAGATGCGGGCAGGCTATGTTGGCACTGAAAGCCTGGCAACACCTTTGGGCTTCCTTGCAGAATCCTCACTGATTTAGTTGGACTTTTCAATGTTACAAGGATAACCTTTAATCATTTATAACCTAGGCCTCCATCGGTCAGGGTCGAATGTGGATTCTGTGTCCTAGCTGTCTAAACATGCATGCCAGGGCAGTACAATATGGAGAGCAAGCTGTTGCCCATGTAGCAAGCTCCCCCACTCCACGCATCTGATGAACCTGAAGCAATGGCAGAGACCGATGCAATTTGGCACCAATAGCGTCAAGCAGTTGCTAATCAGCGTTAAACTCAACGTAGGACGGCCTCAGGGACTCCAGCTCCAGATTTTTCCCTCAGGGCTTACTCCTGAAGCCTTCCCCATGAGTGCGTGTAGCCACAAAGCAGCGGAGGTTTGAGATCAGAGCTTCCTTCTCCTAGATGAGCTGCCAAGCATGGCTGAGGAGCTTATCTGCCTGAAGTGACTGGTTTTAAGGCACCAGTAACCTGCCTGTGCCCATTCTGTGGTCAGAAGAAACAGTTCTGCTGGGCCAGAGGTGAAGGCCAGGAGCTGGACTTGGTTGTAGGAGACTATTTTAGGGGCACGCCATTGGGAGCGTTTAATAGGTAGTGGGAGCCTATTCCCACTACCATCTCCAGCTATAACAACCTTAAGGAACCTGTTATCTTCTGTGACAGGGTGACCTAAACTGCTACGACCTTTCCAATGTCTAGAACGTAAGATCCGAACCTCTGTACTTACTGCTGTGACTGAGGAAGGCCAGCATATTCTTTACTAAATATAAACTGTGACTCAGAGACCCATCCTGGGTCAAATGTTTTGATGGTAATAAATCTTACTCAAGAGACTTCTGCCATCGAAGCTGTGCTACAGATGAACTGATGAGGTATTGTGTGTGTGTGTGTGTGTGTGTGTGTGTGTGTGTGTGTGTGTGTATGTGTGTGTGTGTGATGTCACTGGCATTTAGGGCAGCAATGAAGGTCCTCCATCTCTGGTGGTGTTCAGGGCTTCCTTCATCGTGTCAGTAGCTTCCTCTCAGTTTTCACTCCTGTCAGTCATGCAAGTTCCAGGTGGAGACTCAAGAATACCGTCACACTCAGATGTCGAAGAAATCCTCATTGCTGTTTCCATTACAGTTTTGCTTACCAGTCTGGGTTGTTAACCCTGAGCTGAACCCCTGAACCTGGAGGACCGGTGGACCACTCTTAATCTGACCTCTACCCTTTGACCTGTTTGGCATGTGTGACCCTACCAAGAGCCAAAGCATGAAGCCCTGACTCCAGCCCACATAGCTCTGCAGGTCATTGAGGCATGCAAGTCTGCAAACCACAACAGGGTAGTGGTAGTGGTGGTTTTGGATGAGGTAATGCCAAACCTGGATTTAAAGGCTGCAATAGCAAAGATTAAACTACATAATGATGTAATAACACTTTGATCATCAACTGAACTTTGACTCCACTGGAATCACTTCAAATACCTATGGGTTCACCATCAAAACCAGATGTCTACCTCAACGGTGTTGAGTTCGGGAGGGTTGAGAGCTTTGAGTTCCTAGGTGTTGACATCTCCAATAGCCTGTCCTGGTCCAGTCACGGCCAAGAAAGTTAATCAACGCCTCTACTGCTTCAGGAGCTTAAGAAGTTTGGCATGCTCCCATTGGTGATTACAATTTTTATTGATGCACACATTGAAAACATTTCCTTTGGATGCATAAGGGCTTAGCATGGCAACTGCTAGGCTGCAAAGAGATGCAGAATTGCTGCTCAGAGCATCACAGAAACCATCCTCACCTCCATGGACTCTGTCTAAACTTCCCTCTGTCTCAGTAAAGCAGTCGGCATAGTCAAAGGCACCACACACCCCAGAGGTCTCTCTCCTCACTTCTCCCATCGAGTAGAAGATATAAGTGCCTGAGAGCAGGTACCACCTGGCTCAAGGACATCTTCTATTCTACTGTTAATAAACTCTTGAATGAGCATCTTGAACGATAAGATGAACTCTTGGCCTTGCAATCTATCTCGTTATGATCTTGCACTTTATTGTTTACCTGCACTTTTATTCTACATGGTGTTGGCGCGTGGCCAAGTGGTTAAGGCGTTCATCTAGTGATCTGAAGGTCGCTAGTTCGAGCCTTGGCTGAGGCTGCGTGTGTGTCCTTGAGCAAGGCACTTAACCACACATTGCTCTGCGACGACACTAGTGCCAAGCTGTATGGGTCCTCTGGAATCATTGGACAACATTGGTAGCGTGGAGAGGGGAGACTTGCAGCTTGGGCAACTGCCAATCTTCCATTAAAAAAAACCTGCCCAGGCTTGCACCCTGAAAACTTTCCAAACTTTCCTCCGTTAGTCTCGATAGACCGTGGATTTGCATGGTGTATCGAGACTAACGGAGGCCTACTACTTTTACCATTCTACATGAGGCTGCTAAGCAAGATGAGAGCCCATGGTATTACAAGAAAGAGACCGGCATGGATAGAGCATTGTCTGATTGGCAGGAGGCAAAGAGGGGAAACAAAGGGAGCCTTTTCTGGTTGGCTGCCGACGACTAGTGGTTTTCCACAGGGGTCTGTGTTGGGACCCATTCTTTTTACATCATATCTCAATGATTTGAATGATGGAGTTGATGGCTTTGTTGCCAAGTTTGTGAACACTGTGAAGATAGGTGGAGGGGCTGGTAGTGTTGAGGAATTGGAGAGGATGCAAGTGGAATACAGTGTTGGGAAGTGTACGGTCATGCAGTTTGGTAGAAGGAATAAAAGCACAGACTATTTTCTAAACAGGGAGAAAATTCAATAATTGGAGATGTAAAGGAATTTGGGAGTCTTCTTGCAGGATTCCCTAGAGGCTAATTTTCAGGTTGAGTCGGTGGTGAGGAAGTCAAGTGTGATGTTAGGATTCATTTAGAGAGGACTAGAATATAAAAGGAAGGATGTAATGCTGAGGCTGTATAAAGTACTGCTGAGGCCTCACTTGGATTATTATGAGTTATTTGTGCCACCTATTTAAGATTTACTGACATTGGAGAGGATTCAGAGGAGGTTCACAAAAATGATTCCAGGAATGAAAGGGTTATTATAAGAGTGGCAACAAGACTCCGGGCCCATACTCACTGGAATCCAAAAGAATGAGGGGAGATCTCATTGAAGCCAATCAAATGTTGAAAGGCCTGGATGGAGTGAATGTGAAGAGGATATTTCCTATAGTGGGAGGACTAAGAACAGACGGCACAGCCTCAGAATAGGGGGACCCCATTTAGAACAGAGATGACAAGGAGTTTCATTAGCCAGAAGTTGGTAAATCTTTGGAATTTGTTGCCGTGGGCAGCTGTGAAGGCTAGGTCATGGGTATATTTAAGGCAGAGGTTGATGGGTTCTTAATTAGTCAGGGTGTGAAAGGTTACAGGGAGCTGGCAGGAGAATGGGGTTAAGAGGGACAATAAATCAGCCAGGTTGAAATGGCAGAGCAGACTAGATGGGCTGAGTGGCCTAATTCTGCTCCCATGTCATATGGCCCTACATTATTACTGTTTACCTTGTTCTACCCCAATTCACTGTGTAATGATCTGATCTTTAAGAACAACATACAACGTAAGCTTCTACTGTTGGTACGAGTGACAAATATTAATCCAATGTCAAAATCAATATTAATACCTATACGAATGCAATCGCAGTGCCAGGCAGCACAGTGACAGAACAGTTAGAGCAATTGCTTTACAGAATGGGCAATCACTGATCAAAGTTCAAAGTGCATATATGATCAAAATATGTATACTATATATGACCTAGAGATTCACCTCCTTGCAGACAGCGACAGCGCAAAGAACCCCAAAAGAACCCATTAAAGAAAGATTGGCAGACACCCAATGTGCAGGAAAAAGAACAAACCGTGCAAACAATAAAAGTAAGCAAATAACATTCAGAACTGAAGTTCGCTAAAGTGAGTCCACAGCCATGAAGCCGGTCAACACTGGAGCAGGTTCTGGAGCCCGTTCTTTGCAGGCCGCAGCCCAAGTTCAGCGCAGAGACAAGTAAACCTCATGTCGTAGCAAGTTGAGCACCAGCCCGTCGATGTCCTCTGGTCCCCACACCCTAACCTTCTCAATCTGGCCTGGCGCTGAAGTGTGCCAAAACCTGGTTGTTCCGTGCTCTCAGACTCGGGCCCCGCTGCTTCAGTTCAGGGTTCGATTCCCTCTGCTCTCTGTAAAGAGTTTGTGCGTTCTCCCCATCGTCATGTGGGTTTCCTCCGGGAGCGCTGGCTTCCTCCCACATTCCAAGGACGTACGGGCTAGAGTTTGTGAGGTGTGGGCATGAGATGTTGACGATGGAAGTGTGGTGACACTTGAGGGCTGCACCAAGCATGATCCTTGGACTGGGCTGGTCATTGACAGAAAAAGACACACCTCACTGTAGGTTTTGATGTTTCGATGGACATGTGACTTGTAAAGTTAATCTTGAAAAGACCTTCAGATGAAATGTGATAGGCTGAGCTGAAGTTTGAGTCCAATCCAGAATGATTGCTGGCTTTAAGTGTGTAAAGTGTGCTTGCAAACTCTGCCTGTTCCACACTCTGAATTTCAGTCCATCGTCGTCTGGTATGGGGGGGGGGGGGGGGTTCACTACTGCACAGGATCGAAAAAAGCTGCAGAGAGTTGTAAGCTTAATCAGTTCCATCATGGTCACCTGCCTCCACAGTGTCCAGGACATCTTCAAGGAGCGATGCCTTAAAAAGGTGGTGTCCATCATTAAGGACCCCATCACCCAGGACATGCCCTCTTCTCATTGCTACCATCAGGGAGGAGGTACAGCAGCCTGAAGACCCCTCTTCTCATTGCTACCATCAGGGAGGAGGTACAGGAGCCTGAAGGCACACACTCAGTGATTCAGGAACAGCTTCTTCCCCTCTGCCATCTAATGTTTGGACGGACATGGAACGCATGAACACTACCCCATGACTTTTGTATTTGTATTTTTACACTACTTCTTTAATTTAATTATTTATACTTACTGTAATTCATATTTTTTTCTATTATTATGTATCGCATTGTGCTGCTGTCGCAAGGACAAATTTCACGATGTACGCTGGTGGTATTAAGCCTGATTTTGATCCTGAATCTAATTGACACTGAAGCTGACAGATTCACCCAGAGACACCTCAAGGTCCAAAAATTCTCATGTGGTGAGGGACTTCACTGGGGCAGAAGGAAGAACAGAGGCTTTATCTTCATTCTGGTCGGCACCATTGGGGGACCTGGAGTGCTCAGGGCTGAGACCCACGTTAAAACTGACCAAAACTCTACAAGAGAAAGGAGAACGGTAGAAATGCTTCTCGCCTGCTCTCTGTGTATCTGCCTGAAGCAATTATCCACCCAAACAGATGTCACAGTGTATCATATTGTAAGATGAAATTGTTTTTTTTTTGATGTCCTTTCAAATTGGAGATGGTGCATAAAAAGACCTGGATTACACGCCACCTTTCGTGACCTTGGAAAGTCTCAAAGGCTTTAGACCCAATTAAGTACTTTCGAAAAGCAGTCATATTATAATGTAGGAAATCTGACAGCCAATTTGTGTGTGAGTCCGTAAGTGGGCATATCTGACCTTTCATCTTGATTTGTGTATTAGAGTCATTAGGATATGTGATTCTTTGCTGTGTTCATTACATCTCACAGAACATATTTCTATGTCGGAAGCTGAAAATTCAAACCACGTTGACTGTGAGTTTCAGCCATGAGCAGATTTTGCAGAGCTAGGGTTTTAGAGGAGGTGACCTCTGCTGTTTCATTCCTTATCCTGAAATATCTTTCTGCACGTCCAAAACTCAGCATAAACGCGACTTCCACTTATGGTACGCTTACCGTACAAATTATTTGTCTCCTCTTGGGCCACCTGAGCACGCTCCCAGCAATTGCTGCATCGTAGCAGCTACCGATTTCAAAGTCAAATTCAAAGTAAATTTATTATCATAGTTACCGTTTTCTTGCAGGCATTTACAGGAAGATAAAGAAATACAACGGTAGCACGGTGGTTAGCACAACGCTTTACAGTACAAGCGATCAGGGTTCAATTCTCGTTGCTGCCTGTAAGGAGTTTGTACGTTCTCCCCATGACCGCGTGGGTTTCCTCCAGATGCTCTGGATTCCTCCCAAAATATGAAGATGTTCCAGTTGGTAGGTTACTTGGTCATTGTAAGTTGTCCTGTGATTAGGCTAGGGTTAAATCGGAGAGTTGCTGGGCAATATGACACGAAGAGTGGAAGGGCATATTCCTTGCTGTATGGCAATAAGTAAATAAATTTTTGAAAAACACAAAAGGTTCGGCAGATGCTGGAAATCACCACCGAGGATACCTTCAGATGATGGTGCATCAAGATTAGGGATATTTAAGAGACTCTTAGATAGAGGGATGGATGAAGGAAAAAAGGAGGGCTACGTTGGAGGGAGGAGATGGATTGATTTTGGAGTAGGTAGAAGGGTTAGCACAACATTGTGGGCCGAAGGGCCTACTCTGTGCTATTATGTTCTATGTTCTATAAAGTTGAAGAGCAAATACAAATGCAAACTAAATGGATGCAGTTAAATATTTAACTGTGAAAGTCAACAGGAACCATATCCAGAACATGTTATTAGCGAATTAATGACAACATGGAGGAATTTAAAAGCTGCTGCATAATTGTGCAAAATCAGGAAAGCTCAAAAATCACACTTCCTTTTTGTGATCCTGAGAACAGGAGGACTCCATTCTTGAATCAGGTTTCTATGTTAGAGGTCTAGTATCTGCTGAAAGGGAAGTTGAATTTCTTGTTTGCTTTGTGTGATTTGCAAACTGGGGCAATTGCATTCAGAGTATTGAGGCCTAGCTTGGAGTATTGTGTGCAGTTTTGGTCACCTACCTACAGGAAAGATATTAATAAGGTTGAAAGAATGAAGAGAAAATTTACGAGGATGTTGCAAGGTCTGGAGGAGCTGAGTTGAAAAGAAAGATTGAATACGTTAGGACTTTATTCCTTGAAACATAGAAAATTGAGAGGAGATTTGATAGAGGTATACAAAATTATGAGGGGTATAGATAGGGTAAATGCAAGCAGGCTTTTTCCACTGAGCTTGGGTGGGACAACAACCAGAGGTCATGGGTTAAGGGTGAAAGGTGTAAAATTTAGGGGAACATGAGGAACAACTTCTTCACTCAGAGGGTGGTGAAAAGTGTGGAACAAGCTGCCAGCACAAGTGGTGCATGCAAGCTCTATTTCAATGTTTAAGAGAAGTTTAGATAGGTACATGGATAGTAGGGTCATGCTGGGCTATTGTCCCAGTGTGGGTTGCTGGGAGTGAACTGTTTAAATAGTTTTGACATTGACTAGATGAGCCAAAGGGCCGATTTCTGTGCGGTACTGTTCTATGACTCCATGACTCTATATGGATTCTCATGCTCCAGAAGCACATAACGGCAGGACAACATGCAAGAACAAAAAGATTTCCAATAAATCCCTCAGTTAGGGACCAATATGGCTTGGTCGACAACAAAAAAGGTCAGGTAAAGGTGAATTGTTTGAATCATGCACCTAAAATATGCCAGGCACAGGATCAAGAGGAGTCAGTTGGAGTTGGCAGATTGATGTACAAATTTCGATCCACCAAAGCAAGAGCCGCAGGCTGAATATGGAAGATTAATGTGGCCTACTTAATGTGATAAAGAAATACTCTGAGCCTCATTGATAGATATTAATGAATCATTACCCCCAGTGATAACATTCTCTTTGGTATCCTTCAAAGAGCCTTTGTGTATGAATCCAAAATTGGCATTTGAAATCCTCCAATGTTCCCAGATCTATATAATCTTGGTTTACTTCAGCCATAGATATTTGCCAATCAATAGTGCCCGTGAGCGTCTATAAGGTTAATTGTCACAGTTTTGACTCTGTCCTATTGCTTTAATCACCGCTTTGACAAAAATCTATGAAGATTACCTCTTTAATGTCAATTTGGATTCTCTCCAGTGCTTGTTGGTTGAAATTACATGTCCTTTCAAGCTAGATCAAGGAGACCCAATCTTTTTTATGTCCCGAACCTCCACCATTAACCAAGGGGTATATGGACCCCAGGTTGGGAACCCTTGAGCCAGAGGACTAAAGAGCAACCAGACCAAAGATATGATGCTCCCTTGAGTTGTGTTAGTGACGACTGGTGTTGTAATCGAAGTATCCATGGATGACAATGAGTCACAAGCCAACTGCCTTCTACATAATGTTCCTCTTTCTCTGCCTCCATCTATCACTCTAGAGCAGGGATTCCCAACCTTTTTATGCCACGAACCAATGCCGTTAAGCAAGGGGTCCGTGGACCCCAGTTTGGGAGCCCCTTCTCTCCGGTCTCTCAAGTCTTCCCTCCCTCATGCAACCTGCCTGTCATTTTTTGCGCCTCCCCAGTCCACTGATCAACTCGGACTCCTGTCTCACCTCTCCTTCTCGCCTCTTTATTCTGACCATCCACCCTCTTCGCTCTCAGTCCTGATGCAGGTTTTGGACCCCAAATCACCTGCAGTCTCTTGTACCTCCCAATTTCACTGAGATACTATTTAGGTTTGGATTCATCATCATCATCGCTTGTGCCGTGGGTGATCATGGTCACCCAAGGCTGTGATTGTTCTTGGCAAATTTTTCTACAGAAGTGGTTTGCCATTGCCTTCTTCTGGGCAGTGTCTTTACAAGATGTAAACACAAAGTACACTGCAGATGCTGGGGTCAAAGCAACACACACCACACGCTGGAGGAACTCAGCAGGTCGGGCAGCATCCATGGAAACGAGCAGTCAATGTTTCCAAAATGTTGACTGCTCGTTTCCATGGAGGCTGCCCGACCTGCTGAATTCCTCCAGTGTCTTTACAAGATGGGTAACCCCAGCCATTATCAATACTCTTCAGAGATTGTCTGCCCGGCGTCAGCGACCGCATAACCAGGACTTGTGATGTGCACCATGGCTTCATGTGACCCTGATCGGGAGGCTAAGCAGGTGCTACACCTCGCCCAAGAATGACCCGTAGGCTGGCAGAGCGAAGAAGCGTCTAACACCTCCTTTGGTGGAGACGTATCTCCACCCTGCTACCGTTGGATACAGAAGATGGAAACTTAAAATGTCTTCTAATCAGACGCAATCACACTTTCAAGGGCAGAGACAAAACTCTGAGAAACAGGCAGAAAACTATGTTGCCCATCTGCTAGGTGGGGTGTGTTTACTCACTCTCAGGTAACTGAGAAGTTTACCTTGAAGAAGAGTAGATGTGTGCAGCCTGGTGTCCCGAAGAGTGTCCTTTGCTCAGCATCATTCAAGCAGATTATCTGGTCACTAACATTTCTGTTTATGGGATCTTGTGGTTTGTCATTTATTTAGCGACATGCAATGGGGATTAAGTACCTCCAGCCCTCTGAGCTGTGCTGCCAGCAATCCCACAATTTAACTCTAGCCTAATCACAGGACAATTTACAATGACCAATTAACCTGCCAACTGGTACATCTTTGGAAACCAGAGCCCCCAGAGGAAACCCACATGGTCACAGGCAACGGCAGGAATTGAACCTGGGTCCCCTGCACTGTCAAGTGTTGTGCTAACCACTACACTACTCAGCATTTGTTATCGTGTTTCTTGCATTTTGGCAGTGTCCTCTTTTTTGTTCTCCCTTTTGTATATTTTATATTAAAATGTATTGTCATTGTTATGTACTGCACTGCACTGCTGCCACAAAAAATAATTTTGCGACCTACACTTAGTGGCCATTTTATTAGGTACATCCTGTATGCTTGCTTGTTAATGCATATATCTAATCAGCCAATCATGTGGCAGCAACCCAATGCATAAAAGCATGCAGACATGGTCAAGAGGTCCTGAAGAAGCGTCGACTGTTTATTCATTTCCATAGATGCTGCCTGAAGTGCTGAGTTCCTCTGGCACTTTACTTGAGTTACTCTGGTCATGAGGATCAGTTGTTGTTCAGACCAAGAATCAGAATGGGGAAAACGTAGGATCTAAGTGACTTTGACCGTGGAATGATTGCTGGTGCCAGATGGGGTGGATTGAGTATCTCAGAAACGGCTGATCTGCTGGTATTTTCATGTACAACAGTCTACTATGTTTATTGAAAAAGGAGAGAAAAACAGAAAAAATCCCATTTGTTGAAGTTCTGTGGGTGAAAACGCCTTATTAATGTGTTGGCGTGTGGCCTAGTGGATAAGGCATCGGTCTAGTAACCTGAAGGTCACTGGTTCAAGCCTCAGCTGAGGCAGCGTGTTTGTGTCCTTGAGCAAGGCACTTAACAACACATTGCTCTGCAATGTCACTGGTGCCAAGCTGCTTGGGTCCTAGTGTCCTTCCCTTGGACAACACCGGTAGCATGGAGAGGGGAAGGCTTGCAGCTTGGGCAACTGCCGGTCTCCTATACAACCCTGCCCAGGCCTGCCAAGGTGCAAATCCATGGTCTCACAAGACTAACGGATGCCTTAATGAGGGAGGTCAGAGGGAAATGGTCTGACTGGTTCAAGATGACAGGAAGGAGACAATAACTCAAATAAACACATGCTACAACAGTGGTATGCAAGAAAGCATCTCTAAATACACAGCGCTTCAAACCTTGAAGCTTCAGCAGGAGAAGACCATGAACATTTACTCAGTGGCAACTTTATTAGGTACCGGAGGTTCCTAGAAAAATGGCTACCGAGTGTATGTCAGTGATAATAAATCTGAGTCTGATTGCAAAGACACTGGTTGTAAAGCACTTTAGGAGATACTGGACAGATTCCAACTGGAACCATAACCAACTGTTCCCCGAAGCAAAATTTCACCCAATTTTGTCTGCATATCCTCTAACTTAAAATGGGGTCATTCAAAGTTCAAAGTAGATTTATTATCAAAGTGCAAGATGGCGGCGCGACGCAGCTTGCAGCGGCCACTCCGGAGCTGATTATCTGTTATTTGTGAAGTGGGGTGTCGTGTGCAATCATAATCGATTGAAAACGGACGTGGGAGCACGGAGGAACATCGGGAAATTCCCGGAAGACCTTCTTCGTTGTTGCTGCTGCTGTGAGGTCCGGGACTCTGCTGGCAAGAACGGGCCCCCAGTCCTCGGGGTCGCGTTAATACGCTCGGCAGAGGATGGTGATCGGAGAAGCTGTGCCGGAGGGGATGGTCGTAGGCTCGGAGGTTCGACGGACTCGGAGTCCGCTGTGGTCAGGTCGTTTTCGGTGTGTGTTGCGTCTGTGAGGCTGGGTTCGACGGAGCTTTCATTGTGTGCTGCGCCTGCGAGGCTGAGTCGGGCGGGGCCATGAAAGTCCATAGCAGGGGTATTCCCTTCTGCCGCCGGCGTGGGATGGTGAGTCTGTCGGGACCCTAGGGACTTGTGGAAACTGTGGTGATTTCTTTTTAACTTATAGTCCTTTAACATCTTTGGACTATTTTTACTGTGCCCATGGTCTGTTTTTAATCAATTATGCTATTGTTTGCACTGTTGTAACTATGTGGTTTTGTGCAGGTCTTGTAGCTTTAGTTTTTGGTCTTGTTTGTCTGATGGATTTGGAGCTCCTTTCCGGGTAACGTGCTAAGATGGTAGCACGATATTAATACACAGCAGCCTCTCCGGACTGTGGATTGGGGATTGCCAAATGTTATATGGATTTTCTGGAGTAGTCTGTTTTGTCGTGTGCTTTTGTGATATCATTCTGGAGGAACGTTGTCTCATTTACTAACTGCATTGCATTTGTGGTTTCTAAATGACAATAAACTGAATCTGAATCTGAATATGTCACCACATACAACCCTGAGATTAATTTTCTTCTAGGCATACAGTAGAACAAAGAAATACATGAGCATCAGCGAAAAGCTGTACATAAACGGACTGACAAACCACCGTGCAAAAGAAACAAACTGTACCTAATTAATAAGTAAATAAACAAACAAACAAAATAATAAGTACAGGAAATAGAAAGGTTGAAGAATAAAGTAAACAAATAGATAAATAATGCTGAGAAAGTGAGTCCACAGGTTGTGGAATCGGTTCAGTGTTGAAGTGAGTGAAGTTATCCACGCCAGTTCAGGAGCCTGATGACTGATGGGTAATAACTGTTCCTGTACCTGGTGGTGTGAGATGCTAAGACTCTTGCACCTCCTGCACAGAGAAATACAAGAGCATGGGCTGGATGAAGAATGCTGCTTTCTTGTGGCAGCGCTCCTCGTAAATGAGCTGATTTTATTTATTTATTGAGATACAGCACAGAATAGTCCCCTCTGGCGCTCCGAGCCCTGCCATCCAACAAACCCCAAATTTAACCCTATCCTAATCATAGGACAATTTACAAAAGCAAATTAAGCTACCAGTCTGGATGAAGGGTCTCAGCCCGAAACGTTGACTCTTTTGCCTGGCCTGCTGAGTTCCTCCAGCACTTAGTATGCATCATTTTGATTTCCACCATCTGGAGATCTTCTCTTGTTCGTTTATTAACCTACCAACTGTCTGTGGGAGGAAAACAGAGCACCAGGAGAGAACCCACCCGGAGGCCTTTCTGTTCTTGGCATTGGTGTTTCCATACAAGAACATTATTGTAAAACTCACCATATTTCAAGCTCAAGAAAGCATACCTGAATGTATACCAGTAGCTCTGATGAAAATGTATTTTGTAGACTCAATAATTTCAGCATACAAAAACACCAGGTTCATATGCTAGAACATGCCTTCAGGAGGTTTTGCAATCTTCAATGTAATTTCAAAGTTCAAAGTAAATTTATTATCAAAGTACATACATGTCATCATATACAGCTCTGTGATTTATTTTCTTTGTGGCACTCAGTACTCAATAAAACCATATTAGAAATCAATGAAAGACAACAAGGTGGACAACCTGTGTGCAAAAGGCAAAAATCTGTTCAAATATAAAAAGAAATAATAATAATAATAATAATTTTTATTATTATTATTATTTTACTTTAAAATACAAATGCATAAAATAAATCATACCTTACAATAAATACAGCCTTGATCCAGTTTTAGAGTCAGAATACTACTAATTATATTATGACTGATCAGTTATTACAGATCGGACAATCCATAATAATTGTTTGGATATAATATCACAGGATAAACAAGCAGGAACAACTTACTTAATAGACATTGCCGTTCCAAACACTCATAACTTACAGAAGTCAATAAGTGAAAAACACAAGAAACGTGCTGAATTAAAAGAGGAAATTGACAGACTATGGAATATGATCAGGGTATGCATTGTCCCAGTATTAATATCTACTAGTATCATCACAAAGTCACTACAGAATAGCATTAAACAATAAAGGCTACACAGAAATATCAATGCAAATCTCCTGAAAGCCGCAACACTAAACACATTAGAATAGTCTGAAAGTTCCTAGCAATTGGGAAATGAGTGAGCTTGTCTATGCCCGTACCTCAGGCTTTACCAGCGTGAGCTGAGAAAAAATAAATAATAACAATAAAAATAATAAATAAGCAATAAATATCAACAACATGAAATCAAGAGTCCTTGAAAATGAATCCATAGCTTGTAGGAACAGTTCAGTGATGGGGACTGAAACCATTCCCGTTGCAACATGTCAGTCCATGGGCCTCTCTACTGTTGTGATGTGGCCACGTATAGGTTGGAGGAGCAGCTCCTTATATTCTGTCTGGGTAGCCTCCAACCTGATGGCATGAACATTGATTTCTTGAACTTCCAGTAATTGTTCCCACACTCCTTCACCATTCCCCAATCCCATTTACCTCTCTCACCTTATCTTCTTACCTGCCCACCACCTCCCTATGGTGCACCTCTCTCTGGTGGTTCCCCCTTTTCTTCCTTCCATGGTTTAGTGTCCTCTCCTATCAGATGCCCCCTTCTCCAGCCCTTTGTCTCTTTCATCAGTCTACTTCCCAGCTCTTTACTTCACCCCTCCCCCTCTCCTGGTTTCATCTGTCACCTATCAGCTTGTACCCCTTCTTCCCTTCCCCCACCTTCTTACTCTGGCTTCTCAGCTCTTTATCCAGACCAGATGAAGGGTTTCAGCCCAAAACATTGACTGTTTAGTCTTTCCCATAGACGTTGCCTGGCCTGCGGAGTTCCTCCACCATCCTGTGTGCATTACTTTGATTTCCAGCATCTGCAGATTTTCTCAGTGAAGATGAATGAAGTTATCCCTTTTGGTTTGAGAGCCTGATGTCTGAGGGGTAACAACTGTTCCTGAACCTGGTGATGTGGGACCTGAGGCTCCTGTACCTTCTTGATGGCAGCTGCAAGAAGAGAGCATGATCTGGGTGGTGGGGTCACTGACGATGAATGCTGCTTTCCTGCGATCACGCTCCATGAATGCTGGGGAGGGCTTTACCTGTGCTGGACTGAGCCATATCCAATACAATCTGTAGGATTTTCCATTCAAGGGCAAATCCATGGATAGATCATCAAATAAATATAAGGAAGAAGTATTGAGAAGGTGGTTGGGTTGAGCTGTCCTCTGATTTTGGCGATTTCTTACAAATCTTTCATCACTATACGAGGAGGCATCATCAGTGCGCTGTTGGTTGTAGTGTGCCCTCTGAATGCCTGGCCTTTATATACTGATCAATCAGCTGATTGGTCATCATTTCGGTAACTCGTTTGTGACGCGGGGAGAAAATCCCGTCGCTGATTGGTTGTGTGGCGAACGTCGTGCGTTGTGGTGAGGGATTTTACCTGCGCTGGTTCACAAATAGCATCGGAGTCTACGTGTCTGTTTACAGAATTGTTCGTGGAAATCCGAGCTTCTGGGAATTCTCCTGCATGCCACGTGTTCGCTTACGCCGTGACTTTCACCGATTCCAGTTGAACTTGGGCTCCTCTCGATCTTCATGGGTAGAGACCAGGGAGAGAAGGTTTTAAGTTAGCCATTTGATTTACTACCATAACGTACCACTTAATGTGGTGGGTAAGTGGCAAACAAATGGAAATGAGCCTGCTGATGGGATAAAGGGTTTCGACCCAAAACGTTGACTGTTTGTTATCCTCCATAGACGCTGCCTGACCTGCTGAGCTCCCCCAGCATTTTGTGTGTGTTGCTCTGGATTTCCGCCTCCTGCAGAATCTCTTATGTTCATGTTAGTGAGCATGTGAGTGGAAGGAAATAAGATGACGGGAATCAAATTAATCTGCCAGGGGCCAGAATGAACAGGATGGGCTGATTGTCTTTTTTCTGCATTACTGTACAGCATTCAATTGGTGGAAAAGAATGCAGATGCAGGAAATCTGAAATAAAACGTAAAACATTGGAGGAAGACATACAGAATGCTGAAGGAACTCATGGTCAAGCAGCATCAATGGAGAGGAATAGAGTCACTGTTTCAGGCTGAGGTTGTTTAAGAAAGCATTGGGACCCCTTGTTGAATTCAACACTGGTACCCGGTAAGTTCCTGGGTGTCAAGATCTCTGACGACCTAACCTGGTCCCAATATATATCAATGCAGTCATAAAGAAGGGAAGACAGTGACTAGACTTCGTTAGGAAGTTGAAGAGATTTGGCATGTCAACAAGTACACTCAAAAACTTCTATAGATGTACCGTGGAAAGTATTCTGATAGGCTGCATCACTGTCTGGTGTGGTGGGGGGGGGGGGGGGTGCTACTGCACAGGCCTGAGAGAAGCTGCAGAGAGTTCTAAATCTAGTCGGCTCCATCTTGGGTACTAACCTACAAAGTACATGGGACATCTTCAAAGAGCGGTGTCTCAGAAAGGCAGCGTCAATTATTAAAGACCCCCAGCGCCCAGGGCATGCCCTTTACTCACTGTTACCATCAGGTAGGAGGTACAGGAGCCCGAAGGCACACACTCAGCGATTCAGGAACAGCTTCTTCCCCTCTGCCATCCGATTCCTGAATGAACATTGAACCTGTGAACACTACCTCACTTTTTTAATACATATTATTTCTGTTTTTGCACGAATTTTAATCTATTCAATATACATATACTGTAATTCATTTATTTATTATTATTATTATTATTATTTTATTTTATTTTCTTCTTCTTCTATATTAGGTATTGCATTGAACTGCTGCTGCTAAGTTAACAAATTTCATGACACAGACCGGTGACAATAAACCTGATTCTGATTCTGACAATTTCAGATAAACAGCCTTTCCAGTTTGTTAGTGCTGGCCAGTTCTGGTGTAAGGTTGGGCATCTGCCACATTAATTTGCTTCGCCTCAATCGACAGATACAGCCAGATGTGCTGAGTGGTCTGTCCTTTATTTCAACAAATATAGTGTTCTGCTTCTTACAGTTCAAACAAGTTGTTTATCCTTTCTCTAACACTTTCATTCTCCTGCCTCTAATCACACTCCTCCAGGCAGATCATTTATGATTAACCAGCACTCATTCCCTTTTCTCAGAAGTAAAAGCAAGTGTATCCCCAGGACAACTTTGATCTTTACTTGATTTCACATATTCCTTTTGATCTCACGACATCTCTTCAGTGCTAAAACTTAAAACACACAGGTTAGTTGAGCAACATCTCATATTCCATCTGGGTAGCCTCCAACGCGATGGCGTGGACATTGATTTCTCCTGCTTCTGGTAGTTTCTCTCCTACCCCCCCAACCCCCTTCTCTCCTTTTCTGTTCCCCATTCAGGTCATCCTCTCTCACCTCTTCTCTTTTCCTCACCCATCCATCACCTCCATCTGGTGTCCCTCCTCTTTCTTTTTCTCCCATGGTCCATTCTTCTCATCAGATTTGTTCTTCTTCCGCCCTTCACCTCTTTCATCTATCACCTGCCAGCCTGTACTCTTTCCCCTCCTCCCACCAATTTATTCTGGCTTCTGCACCCTCCTCCTTTCCAATCCTGATGAAGGGCCACGGCCTGAAAAGTCAGCTATTTATTCCCTTCCATTGATGCCGCCAGACCTGATAAGTTCCTCCAGCACTTTGTGTGTGTGTTACGCTGGATATCCAGTTTCTGCAGAATCCTCGTCCTGACGAAGGGTCTTGACCCGAAACATCGACGGTGCTTCTTCTTTTAGATGCTGCCTGGCCTGCTGTGTTCCACCAGCATTTTGTGTGTGTTGTTCTGCAGAATCTCTTGTGTTTAACAATGAGTCACTAGTAGGAACAGTCATCTACAGTAACGCACCCAAGATACTGAAGGAACTCAACTGCTCAACACCATCTATGGAAAGGAATTTAGGCAGGATGGTGCCAGTGACAAAGGGACCAAAGGTGACATCCTACAGATAGTTCTCGAAACTCCATTTTTCACTTCTTCTTTCAAATATGTTTCTACCACTAAGCTGCATGCCATTGGAACCTGTAATATACATTTTAATGGTGTTGTTTTGAGGCCAATTGAGCAATCTGGCACTTTGTTGTCTCTGAGGGAGTTCATTGAGATTTGGAGTGGAGGGTGCAGCCCGGAGATGGGGCGTGAGCCCATGATCAACTCCATTGCATCTCTCCTATTGAGGCGTTGAGGGAGCCAGCCCATCATCGACTCTATTGCTTCTCTCTGAGGCGTTGAGCAAGGTTGAAGTTAGAGCAAGGATGAAAGCAGAGTACAGGAGAGCGTTTGACACCATCTACCTGCGTTTGACCGTCTTTCTCTTCCTCTCGCTAGTTGCTTTCGGAGGAAAGCTGAAGAGTCTTGAAATTCACGCTGCCAGGATTGATGGGCAAGGTTGCGGACTCATTTTGGGGGACTTTAAGGCTCATGTTGCATGTTTTCCTGGATTCTAGTTACTCTTTTTTTGCTGTTTTTGACCGGTTCGATCAGGGTGATTGATGCAGCCTGGAGCTCTTCAGTGAAGAATGACCCTTCAACCTGAACTGTCTAGCAGTGCAGTGTTGAACTGAACACCGCTGGTTTGCCATTTGAAATTTGATGTGTTGTTCACTCACTTTTTGCCATTTGCGCAATTCCTTCTGTTTGTTTTTGCACATTTGATGTTTCCTTGAAGAGGTTCCATGGTGTGTCTTTGTTTCATTACCGCTTCTGGGAAGATAAATCTCAGAGATGTATCCTGTATATATACTTTGATAATAAATGTACTTTGAACCTTGAATAAAGAGTTGACTTTTCAAACCGGGATCCTTCAACTATTGTCTACCTCTATGTAGTTTCAATGGGACAGAATGAAAATGGTTAGTTTCACTGGTCACAAAGTTGGAAGTTAAACTTTGAAAAGGTTTTATTTTCTGAGTCTGATTCTCATTTTAGTTCATCCATAATTATGCTGTCCACAATGGCATACCTCCAGAATGGTCTTTAACAGGTGAAGGGTATATAATCCAAGCTAAAAGCGGCTTTTATCTCCAAATTCCTCCTCGCTGAACTTGACAATGCATCATTTTGAAATAAGCCATTAAATGTACACAAAATCATGTGCAGTGGATTTTGGTTAATTGGGCTATCGTTTAATCAGGGCAGCCACTTATTTGGGACAACTCTTAAAGAACAAAATTTTTCTGAGAGAATAGCCAGGATTCCTTTCTTTTATTTGGGACACTATACTGCCTAATTGGGACAGGACGCTGTTGCCAAACAGTCTCTAACGAGCATCGGTGGCATGCACTTGTGTGGTTGTTAGACACCGCATTGTATTTAGAGCGAACAGTTTTTAAATAGAATCGGTAGCGTGTGTCTGTGTTCAAAAAGCAGTGATTTTTATCACTGAGAGTTGGCTAGAAGTACGCAGTTAAGGCAAATCAGAACTGTTATGTTCTCATGTTGCTTCAAGCATTCGGGCTTGGAGGTGCCAGAAACAGCCAGGAGTAAAAATGAAATGATTTCACTACTTCAACAAGTCAGGAAGTACAAAAAATTTGAAGGGATCAACAATCATCTTGAATATTACAATGAAAATGAAGACATGGAGGATGCAATAATTGAAAACACTGTATAAAGGCAGTTCATTTTCTGCACTAGGTGTCTCCACTGATTTTGTTCATTCGCAGTCAAACAAAAGAACACAGCAGCGTACACTGGAATTCCTCCGTTGTTTATTGGGAACAATCCACAGTTTTATAGTACTGTAGAAGTCAGAATGAGAATCAGAATCAGGTTTGTTATCACCGGCAAGTGATGTGAAATTTGTTAACTTAGCAGCAGCAGTTCAATGCAATACATAATCTAGCAGAGACAGAAAAATAATAAAATAAAAAATAATAATAAATAAACAAGTAAATCAATTATGTAGATTGAATAGATTTAAAAAAACAAAAAAAACCCAGAAATACTGTATATTAAAAAAAAGTGAGGTAGTGTCCAAAGATTCAATGTCCATTTAGGAATTGGATGGCGGAGGGGAAGAAGCTGTTCCTGAATCGCTGAGTGTGTGCCTTCAGGCTTCTTTATCTCCTACCGAATGGTAACAGTGAGAAAAGGGCATGTCCAGGGTGCTGGATGTCCTTAATAATAGACGCTGCCTTTCTGAGACACCGCTCCCTAAAGATGTCCTGCGTGCTTTGTAGACTAGTGCCCAAGATGGAGCTGACAAGGTTTACAACCTTCTGCAGTTTCTTTCGGTGCTGTGCAGTAGCCCCTCCATACCAGACAGTGATGCAGCCTGTCAGAATGCTCTCCACGGTACATCTGTAGAAGTTTTTGAGTGTATTTGTTGACATGCCAACCCTCTTCAAACTCCTAATAAAGTACAGCCGCTGTCTTGCCTTCTTGATAACTACATCAATATGTTGGGACCAGGTTAGATCTTCAGAGATCTTGACACCAAGGAACTTGAAGCTGCTCACTCTCTCCACTTCTGACCCCTCTATGAGGATTGGTATGTGTTCCTTCATCTTACCCTTCCTGAAGTCCACAATCAGCTCTTTCATCTTACTGATGTTAAGTGCCATGTTGTTGCTGTGGCACCACTCCACTAGTTGGCATATCTCACTCCTGTACGCCTTCTCGTCACCACCAGAGATTCTACCAACAATGGTTGTATTTTCAGCAAATTTGTAGATGGCATTTGAGAGTAGAGCAGTGGGCTAAGCACACAACTCTGAGGTGCACCAGTGTTGATTGTCAGCTAGGAGGAGATGTTATCACCAGTCCGCACAGATTGTGGTCTTCTGGTTAGGAAGTCAAGGATCCAATTGCAAAGGGAGGTACAGAGGCCCAGGCTCTGTGACTTCTCAATCAGGATTGTGGAGATGATGGTATTAAATGCTGAGCTATAGTCGATGAACAGCATCCTGACATAGGTATTAGTGTTGTCCACATTGGTATTGGTAGTGTTCTAATTTACTTTGTATTTAATTTAAATACATCAATCGTTCCTCATTTAAATGGTAGTTTGTCTTTTTTATACCCCTTTTAATATTTCCATGAAATTTCAGCTAATTTGGGTGGTCACTTAATTGGGCCAACATATACCGGTCCTGATGTGTCCTAATTATGTGGAATCTAATGTATACAAAATCATGAGGGGTATATTTAGGGTAGATGTAAACAGACTTTTTCCACTGAGCAACACACACAAACTGCTGTGGAACACAGCAGGCCAGGCAGCATCTATAAGGAGAAGCACTGTCGACGTTTCTGGCTGAGACCCTTCGTCAGGACTAACTGAAAGGAAAGATAGAAAGAGATTTGTAAGTAATAGTAACAGATTCCTGACGAAGGGTCTCGGCCCGAAACGTCGACAGTGCTTCTCCTTATAGATGCTGCCTGGCCTGCTGCATTCCACCAGCATTTTGTGTGTGTTGCTCGAATTTCCAGCATCTGCAGATTTCCTCATGTTTGTTTTTCCACTGAAGTCGGGTGAGACCAGAGCTAGAGGTCCTCTGTTAAGGGTGAAAAGTAAAATATTTGAGCAGACATGAGGGGAAACTTCTTCACTCAGAGGGTGGTGAGTGTGGACTGAGCTACCGGCTCAAGTGGTGGATACAGGTTCGATTTCAACACTTAAGAGAAATTTGGATAGGTACATGCCCAAAAATCCTGTGGACAACTGGTGCCCAAGTCTTAAGTACATGGGGCAATTGACTCAAGGTGGAGGCCATAAACAAATGCCCTCTTTGCACAGCTGCAAGCAGGAACAAATGATTTATTCCTTCCTTTAAACAGTGCCAAGATCTATCTTAAGAGAGAGTGGTGCAGCTCTATAAAACTCCACACTTGGAGTACTGTGTCCAGATCTCATCGCCTCAGTAGTGAGGAAGGATGTGGAAGCATTGGAAAGGGTACAGAGGAGATTTACCAGGATGCTGCCTGGTTTAGAGAGTATGGAGTATGATCAGAGATTAAGGGAGCTAGGGCTTTACTCTTTGGAGAGAAGGAGGATGAGAGGAGACATGATAGAGGTGTACAAGATATTATGAGGAATAGATAGAGTGGACAGCCAGTGCCTTTTCCCCAGGCCACCACTGCTCAGTACAAGAGGACATGACTTTAAGGTAAGGGGAGGGAAGTTCAAGGGGGATATTAGAAGAAGGTTTTTCACTCAGAGAGTGGTTGGTGCGTGGAATGCACTGCCTGAGTCAGTGGTGGAGGCAGATACACTAGTGAAATTTAAGAGACTACTAGACAGGTATATGGAGGAATTTAAGGTGGAAGGATATATGGGAGGCAGGTTTTAAGAGTTGGCACAACATTGTGGGCCAAAGGACCTGTACTGTGCTGTACTATTCTATGTTCTATGTTCTACTGATGGGAGGGGTATGGAAGGCTACTGTCCCCCGCAGGTCGATGGACCAAGGCAGGTTAGTAGGTCAGCATGTTCTAGATGGGCCGATGGGCCTATTTCTTTGCTGCAGCATTCCATGATTTCTAAAACAATGAAAAATAATTACCCCGAGCATTATTAATTATGCATTTTAGGAAGAAACTTGCCCTAGAATTTGTTTGACTTTATAATTAACCATGTTGTGAAATTAACATTCAATACTAGACAACGAACCCAAATACTTCATTAGTTTGATACTTCAAAGCATTTGAAAATTGATTTAACATTTGCAATCACAGACTGTGCTCAGGGGATTAATGTTGCATGCAGGATAATTCAGTTACCATTCAGAACTACACAAATTAACCTGGTCTTCTTTTGTCTCTGTGTATGTTCAGTCAATAAGTGGAATCATTGCTGATGTGGGGTCTGGCAGCTATCAGTATAAGTATCAGGAAACACCTATCAAACTTAGAGGGAACTTCACACACCAAATGTCGGAGGAACTCAGCAGGCACGGCAACATGTCTGGAAATTAATAAACATTCGATGGCTCAGGATGAGGCCCTTTACCAAAAATCAAAATCAGGTTTATTATCCCCGGCATGTGTCGTGGAAGACCACCTCAGAGCATTAGTCTGTGCGAGAAGGAAGATGCATCCCAGCTGAGGAACATTAGCTTTTTACCTGGAAGATAGAAGTGAAAGGGGAAATGCATGTAAGTTTGTTGTGAAGCCCTGCACCGAATCAAGCCGCCACATGGTGGTCTTCTGCTGCTGCAGCCCATCCACTTCCAGTTTTGGCGTACTTCAGAAATACCCCTCTGCCCACCACTCTGCAATGTGTGGCTATTTGATTTACTGTTACCTTCCTCTCAGCTTGACCTAATCTGCTCTCTCTCATTAACAGTGAGAGCAGTGATAGGTTTGGGCCGAGCCAGCATGAATTTACCAAGGGCAAATCATGCTTGACTAATCTATTGGAGTTTTTCGAGGATGTAACCAGGAAGTTTGACAAGGGTGATCCAGTGGATGTAGTATATCTCGATGTTCAGAAGGCATTTGATAAGGTCCTGCATAGGAGATTGGTGGGTAAGATCAGAACTCATGGCATTGGGGGGAAGACATTGACATGGATAGAAAACTGGTTGGCAGATAGAAAGCAAAGGGTAGCGGTGAATGGGTGTTTCTCGGTATGGCAGGTGGTGACTAGTGGGGTGCCACAGGGCTCGGTATTGGGACCACAGCTGTTTACGATTTACATCAATGATTTAGATGAAAGCATTGAGAATAACATCAGCAAGTTTGCTGATGATACTAAGCTGGGTGGCAGTGTGACATGTGATGAGGATGTTAGGAGAATTCAGGGTGACTTGGATAGGCTGAGTGAGTGGGCAGATACTTGTCAGATGATATTTAATGTGAATAAGTGTGAGGTTATCCACTTTGGGAGTAAGAACAGGAAGGCAGATTATTATCTGAACGGTGTAGAGTTAGGTAAGTGAGAAATACAAAGAGATCTAGGAGTCCTTGTTCATCAGTCACTGAAGGTGAATGAGCAAGTGCAGCAGGCAGTGAAGAAGACTAATGGAATGTTGGCCTTTATTACAAAGGGAATTGAGTGCAAGAGCAAGGAAATCCTTTTGCATTTGTACAGGGCCCTGGTGAGACCACACCTGGAGTATTGTGTACAGTTTTGGTCTCCAGGGTTAAGGAAGGACATCCTGGCTGTAGAGGAAGTGCAGCGTAGATTCACAAGGTTAATTCCTGGGATGTCTGGACTGTCTTACACAGAGAGGTTAGAGAGACTGGGCTTGTACACGCTGGAATTAAGGAGATTGAGAGGGGATCTGATTGCAACATATAAGATTGTTAAGGGATTGGACAAGATAGAGGCAGGAAATATGTTCCAGATGATGGGAGAGTCCAGTACCAGAGGGCATGGTTTGAGAATAAGGGGTAGGTCATTTAGGACAGAGTTAAGGAAAAACTTCTTCTCCCAGAGCGTTGTGGGGGTCTGGAATGCACTGCCTCAGAAGGTAGTGGAGGCCAATTCTCTGGATGCTTTCAAGAAGGAGCTAGATAGGTATCTTATGGATAGGGAAGTCAAGGGATATGGGGACAAGGCAGGAACCAGATATTGATAGTAGATGATCAGCCATGATCTCAAAATGGTGGTGCAGGCTCGAAGAGCCGGATGGTCTACTTCTGCACCTATTGTCTATTGTCTGTTGTCTATTAACAAGGCATTTTCACCCACAGAACTGCTGCTACCTGGATACTTTTAGCTTCTTGCACCATTCTCTGTCAACTCTGGAGACTGCTGTGCGTGAAAATCCCAAGACATCTGCAGTTTCTGACATAATCAAACCACCCCATCTGGCACCAACACATTCTACGGACAAGGTCATTTTTCTTCCCTATTCTGATGTTTGGTCTGAACAACAACTGAACCTCCTGACCGTGTCTGCATACTTTTTTGCTTTGAGTTGCTGCCACATGATTGGTTGATTAGATATTTGCATTAAGGAGCAGAGGTATAGGTGTACCTAATAAAGTGGCCACTGAGTGTATATGAATGGGCAAAAGGAAAGGTAGGAATACCTTTGTTGTGTCTCTGGGTTCATCATTTCATGTGGATGTTCTCTGCAGCACCCAAGCAACTTTGGCAAAACATTCCAAGTCAGATGCAAAGTGGGGTGGGCGCGTTTCACACTCTGAAGCAGAGAAGCTGAGTCAAAAGTTTCTTTTTAAATGATTTTAAGTTTATTTTAGGTTTGTCAGGATGGTTTTGGGGAGAGAGTTAGGAGTCAGGATAGGGTTTAAAGAAAGGGATGTGAGGACACATAGGACAATTAGACAGGAGGAGTAGAATTTAGCCCTTTGGGCCTTCAAGTCTGTTCCACCATTTCATTCCACCACGACTGATTTATTATCCCTCTCAACCCCATTCTTCCGTCTTCTTCCAAAATCTTTGATGCCTTGACTAATCCTATCAATCTTTGCTTTAAATACCAAGTCAAGTTTATTGTCATTTAACTATATACATACTGTATGTCCTGCCAAATAAAACGTTTCTCTGAACCACTGTAGTTTACATAACACACATAACTTATGAAAGTAAGGATGAAATTTACGGATAAATTACACATAAATAAAGTGCATAAATTAAACATTGTAAGGTACAGAACAGATTAACCATGGGCACATTGAATGCGATGGGGCAGGGAGTTCAGAAGCCTAATGGCCTGAGGGAAGAAATTATTTCTCTTCCTGACCGTTAGATGTCTTTATGCATCGGAGTCTCCTGCCTGATGGTAGAAAGTCAAAGAGGATGCTGGATGGATGGGTGGGATGCCTGTGGACATGGCACTCCTGATAAACGTCCTGATGGACGGTAGGGAGACCCCTATGATCCTCTCGGCCGTTCTCACAGTCCTTTGTAGGGACTTCAGGTCTGATGCTCGACTGCTCCCATACCAGATGCAGATGCAGTTTGTCAGGACGATCTCAATGGTGCCCCTGTAAAACACAGTTAAGATGGTGGTTGGGGGGGGCGGGGCGGGAGGTGTTGGTGGAGCCTCACTTACCTCAATCTCCCAAGGAAGTAGAGACATTGCCTTTTCTTCTTATTCAGGGAGATGATATTGAGTGACCAGATGAGGTTATCCATGATGTGAAACTCCCAGGAACTTGGTGCACTTAACTGTCTCTATGGAGGAGCCATGCGTTCACGGAGGAGGTGGCTCATCTGCAACTTCCTGAAGTCCACAGTGATTTAGGTTGTTCTTTTCACACTAATCTGCCCTGCGACTCTTCATCATTGTCGATGAGGCCGACCACTGTTGTGTCATCCACAAACTTGATGTTTGAGTTGAACCTTGCGACACAGTCATGCGTCAGCAGTGTGAACAGCTAGCAAAGGGCTGAGCACCCAGCCCTGGGGAGTGCCATTGCTCAGGGTAATGGGACGAGAGACACCGCTGCCCACATGGACTGACTGTGGTCTTAACGGTTAAGAAGTCCAGTTGCAGAGGGAGGCATTGAGACCCTGCAACGATGGTTTCCCCACCAGTTCCTGGGGTACAATGGTGTTAAGCACCAAAATGAACACTATAATCAGCAGCCTGGCATATGAGACCCCACTTTCCAGGTGGGACAGGGCAGTGCAGAGGGCAAAGACTATTGCATCATCAGTGGATTGATTTGAGAACTGGAAAGGGTCCAGTGTAGCTGAAACTAGAGCTTTAAGGTGCCCTATGACCAGACCTTCAAAGCATTTCATGATGGTTGATGTTAATGCCAATGGACTATAGTCATTTAGGCAGGTTACTGTCACCTTATTTGGCGTTGGATTGCTAGTTGCCACCTTGAAAACTGAGGAGACAATGGACACTTCCAGAGAGATGCTGGCTATATCCATCAGTACCTCAGTTAGCTGGGCTGCATAGTCTTAGAGGACAGGCTGGGTTCAAAGTATCTGCTCCACATTCGAATGCAGGCTACGTGGACATAATTGTTGCATATTTCATATTTCAGAAATATATGAGTAATATGGAAGATAATTAGTTTGATTAAGCATTCGTTGATGTTTACATAATTCATTACAGGTTATATGTAAAAGTACGTAAATGGCAAACATCATTATGCCACCGCGTCCTAAGTTCATGCACGCCTCACAGAAGTGAAAACAAAACTAGAGTATGCACATCATTCCTGGATCTGTGTTTTCTTTCAATTCGCTTTATGTTTCGGAGTTACAAAATGTAACAGCAAGGACGAGGCTGGGGATTCTTTCTGAATCCCCAGCCAATTAACAGAGAGTAATTAATGTGTTAATAATGACTTTGTCTCAGGTCTTCATCTCTGCACTGCTAAGATCTATGACTGAGGTTTCATTAATCAAATTGCAAAGAGCACTTCAATAATTAGATGCGCTGTGATGTTCATGGTTACTGGACGTAAGCAGACAAGGACACAGCTAAAAATCAAAGAAATGTACATACTAGAAATCTGAAATAAGCACTCACAATGCAGGAAACAGTCAGGCATGGATAACTTCACTCATCTCCATGCTGGACTGATTCCTCGATTTTGCAACTCATGTTCTTGGTAATATATACTTTCAATTTTTAAAATTATTTGCACAATTTGTCTCCTTTTGCATATTGGTTGTTTGTCAGTCTTTATCGATAGTTTTTTTCATAAGTTCTATTGTATTTCTTAATTTCCCAGTAAATGCCCCTTGCTTTTTGCTGAGCTGTGGCCTGCTCCGGCTGCTCCGGGCTTCGTGTCTGCAGACTCCATGATGTTTTGCTCTGCTGTGTGGTGAACTGAGGCTGAGACCATGGGCCTGCTCCGGCTGCTCCAGGCTTCGCGTCTGCAGACTCCATAACATTTTGCTCCGCTGTGTGATGAACTGAGGCTGAGACCATGGGCCTGCTCCGGGCTTCATGTTTGTGAGTTCCACAATGTATTGCTCCGCCATCTGCTGAACTGAAGTTGAGGCTGTGGACCTGCTTCGTGACTGAGGACTCACTTTCACTCTAAATGCCACTTCCTTACTTTTATTGTTCGCACGATTTGCTTTTCTTTCTCTCTCTCTCTTTGCACATTGGGTGTTTGTTGGCCTTTTTGGTGGGTTCTATTGGCTTTCTTGTTTTGTGGCTACCTGTAAGGAGACAAATCTCAAGCTTGTATAATGTTTACATGTTTTGATAATAATAAACTTTGAAATGCCTGCAAGAAAATGAATCCAAAGGTAGTATTTGATTATATATTAATATCTTAATAATTAATTGGCTTTGACTTTCCCAACCAACTTTTTTCACTGAGGTTGGGTGGGACTATAACTTCAGGTCATGGGTTAAAGGTGAAAGGTGAAAAGTTTAAGGAGAACGTGAGGAGGAATTTTTTTTACTCGGAGGGTTGTGAGAGGATAGAACAAGCTGCCGGCACAAATGGTGCAACTGAGCTCAATTTCAACGTTTAAGAGAAGTTTAGATAGGTACATGGATGGGAGGGGTATGGAGGCTATGGTTTGAGTGCAGGTCAATGGGAGTAGGCAATTTAAATGGTTTGGTATGGACTAGATGGGCCAAAGGGCCTGTTTCTGTGCTGTATTTCTCTATGATTTTAAGAGGTCAGGTGGTATCCATACGAAGAGAAATTGACTGACGTTTCGGGTCAGAGTCCTTTCATCCAGCGAAGACTAATGAATCTTCACCGAAGTTGAGGAATGGGAGTGGGGAGGGACAAGCACCAGGAATGACTCTCCACACACCATTATGTCATATCCTGCATTGTTTCCATAGTAACATAAATACAGAATATCATCACTTTAAATATTTAATGTATAATCAAAGCAGCATTGTTCTGATAGAGTCATAGAGCACTACAGCAGAGTAACAGGCCTTTTGGCCTACCTAGTCCATGCCAAGCTATTATTCTGCCTAGCCCCATTGACCTGCACCTGGACCATAACCCTCCATACCTCAACCATCCATGTACTTATCTAAATTTCTCATCAATGTTGAAATCGAACCTACATCCATCACTTCCTCTGGCTGTTTGTTCCACACTCTCCCACTCTCTGAGTGAAGAAGTTCCCCCTCAGGTTCCCCTTCAACATTTCACCTCTCAGTGTTAACTTTGATTTCCAGTTCTAGCCTCACCCAACCTCAGTAGAAAAATCCATCTTGTGTTTACACTATCCATACCCCTCTTAATTTTATGTGCCTTACCTCAATCTTCAATGTTCCAAGGAATAACTTCCTAACCTATTCAATCTTTCCTTATAACTCAGGTCCACCAGTCACAGCAACACCTCCTTAAATTTTCTCTGTGCTCTTTCAACTTTATTTACATCTTGCCTGTAGGGACGTGACCAAAACTGCACACAATACTTCAAATTAGGCCTCACCAATCTCTTAATTTCTGCCTTCTTAACACTGTTTACCACTGGACACAGGATCGGCCTATACAGTGTCACCGGAGCCCTGTAGACCGGCCTTACCCATTTCTACCTCTCATGACGGGGACATAGGGTTAAACTTTGAGAGGCATCCTATCCATATCCCTCATAATTTTGTATACTTTTTTTCTCACTCAGCACTTGCTTCTTCCTTCAAGGAACAAGCTCCCTCCGTTCCTGAGGCCTAAGGATCTGGGAATGCCATTTGTCAGAGCGAATATTAATATGAACACTTTGCTGTGCGCGTGCTTTATGCTGTGGTTCGCACATTGCAGACTGCGAGCGCACACTTATTTTTGTTAGGACCAAAGTCCTGAGGGACCTTTCAAACATAAATGGATTAGCTATCCCAAGGTTAAAACATCGCTATGCCTGACTACAACATGCTGACAGAGCAACCTTGTGAGAGGACTTTAACCCAATCTCCCAATGTGCTCTACCACTCAGAAAATCATCCACCTACTAAAAGTGCTTTTTTTTTCCACTCGTTTGCCAAGATTATCCATTTATTAAAATCCAGCAATGTTTGCTGAATTATTCAGGGAAAAAAGGCAGGATGTTAAAAGAAATCTTAATCCGATACAATATTCTTCCAAAGTACAGACCCGATGTCAAGACAATCTTGTTTCTTTTGTTAGGTCTACTCATTAGACAAACATACCCAACAAGCCACTGACATTTCCATCGCTGTTTGTATAACCCTTCCACTAATCAGTGAGCCCTACGTGAACGTTACATCAATCAGAGTGTGCCACTGAGAATACAATCTCACGCTCGCTGCATTTGCTGCAGTTTCTGTCTCCGTCCATCAGTGGCTTGCCTTGCTCAGCTTAAATTCAGCAGCTGTGTTAGTGGGTTCGGTGGGACGGGCAAAAGGGCTTTGGCCCCAAAAATGTCCAACTCAGGAGAAGCAGCCATGCATTTGATTTTAATAATGCTCTTAACTATTTTTTTAATAAGTTCTACTTACTGCCCGTTATGCTGCTGGCATTTAGGGCAGCAATGAAGGTCCTCCATCTCTGGCGGTGTTCAGGGCTTCCTTCATCGTGTCAGTAGCTTCCCCTCGGTTTTCACTACCGTCAGTCATTGCAAATCCCAGGTGGAGTCTCAGGAATACCGTCACTCTCAGATTTGGACTTTCATTGTTGTTTCCGTAACAAGTTTGCTTTACCAGCCCCGAACCTGGAGGACTGGTGGACCACTCTTAGTCTGGCCTCTACCCTTTGACCTGTTTGGCATGGGTGACCCTACCAAGAGCCAAAGCATAAAGCCCTGACTCCAGCCAGCATAGCTCTCAGGGACATTGCGACACACAAGTCTCCAAACCTCGACAAGATTCTGCTCCTCTTGGAGGAGTTAGCTATTAGCTTTCAGTTTATTCCACTTCATCGACAACCACGCATAGAAGCGACCAAACTGAAGCCTCATTTTTACATACATTTAGATATATTCCACAAACTGCAGAGTCACTTTAAGCACTCTGAAGTTCATGCTATCAGTATTAATTATTTATTGCAGTGCATACAAAATGCTGGAAGAACTCAGCAGGTCAGGCAGCATCTGTAGAAAGGAATAATCAGTCGACATTTCGGGTTGAGACCAATATTCAGGACTGGGAAAGATGGGGTAGGCCAGAATAAAAATGTGAGGGGAGGGGAAGAAGACTAGCTGGAAGGTGATAGGTGAAGCCAGGCGGGTGGGAAACATCAAGGGCTGGAGAGGAAGGAATCTGATTGGAGAGAAGAGTGGACCATAGGGGAAAGGGAAGGAAGAGAGGACCCGGGGTGGTGATAAGTAGGTGAGAAGAGGTAAAAGGTCAGAGTGGGGAACTGAGGAAGGTGGGAGGGAGACATTTTTTTTTTACCAGAGAGAGAAATCAATGTGCATGCCATCAGGTTGGAGGCTACCCAGGTGGAATATAAGGTGTTGCTCCCCACCCTGAGGGTGGCCTCATCGTGGCAGAAGAGGAGGTCATGGACCAACAGGTTGGTACAGGTATGGGAATCTGAAGTAAAATATTTGGCGCTTGTAGCAGATGGAGCAGAGGTGCTCGATGAAGCTGTCACCCAATTTACACTCTACTTGTGGCAGATGAAGCGGAGGTGCCCAACAAAGACTTTCTTGAGTTAATGATTTATTTATTTCTTATTTGTCTTCTTTCCCATTTTGGTTGTTTGCCATTCTTCGCCTATGTGTGTTTTATTTGTAAATTCTACTGTATTTCTTTGTTTTCCTGTAAACGCCTGCGATAAAATGAATCTGAAGACACAATGTAGTGGCAAGTACGTTCTTTAATAATAACGAGAAGCAGAAGCAGAATCAGGTTTAATTTCACTGAAACACTATGAAATATGCTGTTTTGCAGTAGCAGTACAGTATGATATATGAAAAGACTATAACTTATAATTATATGCATAATAAGTAAGTAGTACAAAAGAGAAAAAATATTGTGGGGTATTGTTCATGGGTTCAGAGGGGATGAAGCTGTTCCTGAAATGTTGAATGTGTGTCTTCAGCCTCCTGTACCTCCTTTCGGATGGCTGTCATAAAACGAGAAAACGTCCTGGTTCAAAGGTGGCCCTTAACGATTGACGCCGTTCTTTTGAGGCATCACCTTTTGAGGATATCTTTAATACCGGGGAGGCCAGTGCTCTCAAATTGGAGCAGGTGGAGTTTGCAAGCCTCTGCAGCTTTTTCCGCCTCTCCCTCCCAGGCGGTGATGCAACCAGTCGGGATGCTCCCCACGTTGCACCTGCAGAAATTTGTTAAAGTCTTTGGCGGCGAACCGAATCTCTTCAAATAAATTTTGTGTTGACAAGAAATTTTCTTTGACTTGGGCATTTTTCAGGATCTAGACATCAGTGACCAGGCTATCGTTTATTGCCCCTGAGGGGGTAATGCTGAGCTGCTGTCTTGAACTACTCCAGTCATTTGAGTGAAGATGCTCCCACACTATAGGAAGGATGTTGAGGCTTTGGAGAGGGTGCAGAAGAGGTTTATCTGACTTATCTTGGAAGGCTGGACAAAATTGGGTTGTTTTCTCTGGAGCGGCGGAGGCTGAGGGGAGATCTGATAGAGGTTTACAAGATTATGAGAGGCGTAGACAGAGTGGACAGAGAGTATCTGTTTCCCAGGGTTGAAATCTCTAATACCAGAGGACAGGCATTGAAGGGGAGAGGGGGTCGGTTCAAAAGGGAGGTGAGGGGTAAGTTTTTTACTCAGAGAGTGGTGGATGTCTGGAATGTGCGGCCTGGGACGGTGGTAGAGGCAAATACATTAGAGGCTTTTAAGAGATGTTTGGATGGGCACATGGATGTGAGGAAGGTGGAGGGATATGGACATTGTGTAGGTAGAAGGGTTATTTTGGGGGGCGTTTGCTGGTTCGGCACAGCTTTGAGGGCCAAATGGACTGTTCAATGGTCTAGGTTCTACGTTCTATATTCACAGTGCTGTCGGATAGGAAGATCCTGGACTCAGAACCAGTGACAATGAAGGACTGGTAAGATGTATTGAATCAGAATAGTCTACGATTCAGAGGGGAAACTTTTGCTGATGGCACTACCCTGTTTCTGCTGCCCTTGTCTCTCTTGACAGTATTGGTCGTGTGTAGCATGGTAGTGTAGGGGACAGCTGTAGGTGCCGGCTGTAAGATCGGGGTTCAATTCCCACCACCGTCTGTAAGGAGGTTGCACATTTTTCTTGTGACCGTGTTTCTGTGACTTGGGTTTCCCCCAGGCGCTGCAATTTCCTCCCACATTCCTAATGCGTTTGGGTTATTTATTTATTCATTTACTTATTGAGAAGCAGTGTGGAATAGGGAATTCTGGCCCTTTGAGCAGTGCTGGCAAGCAACCCCCGATTTAATCCTGGCCTAATCACGGAACAATTTACAGTAATGAACTAACCTACCAAATGGTACGTCTTTGGGCTGTGGGAGGAAACCGGAGCACCCAGAGGAAACCCATGTGGTCACAGGGAGAACGTACAAACTCCTTACAGGCAACAGCCGGAACTGAACCCCGGTCATCGGTACTTTAAGTTGCGCTAACCTCTATGCCATCGAGCAATTGATCACATGGGTGCAATTGGGCAGTGGGGGCTTGTTAGGCTGGAAGGGCCTGTTACTGTGCTGTAATTATAAATAAATAAATAAAATCTCATGGATTTTATCCTGCATGGAAAGTTTTGTCATTGGAGAAAATATGAGAAGGCTAGTGAGTCGTGAGCATGTTCTGTCAGCATGGGAAGGGTGGCGATATTCGCGGGCTGCTCCATTATCATATTTGCCAATTTCATTTGTCTCAAACAATGCATTTGACTATATATTTCTATGTAAATGTTATAAATAAAGATATTCCTTTCTAAAATTTAATTGATTATTTATTGAGATACAGTGCAGAATAAGACTTCCTGGCCACACTGCCCAGCAACTCCCCGATTTAATCTCAGCCTAATCACATGACAATTTACTACCAAATAAACTACCAACTGTTAGGTCTTTGAACTGTGGCAGAAAAACTAAATCACCTGGAGGAAGGATGTGGTCTATTACTGCAATGGGAGATAGAAAATGCACACCAAAAGGGCAATGTTACAGTAGTCACGGGGGATTTCCATATGTAGGTAGATTGGGAAAATCAAGATGGTGCTGGAGAGGTAGTCATGGGGGACAAGAAAATGGCAGACAAACTGAATAAGCATTTTGCATCAGTCTTCACAATCAAAGATGTTAGCAACATAGTGAAAGTTCGAGGTGTCAAATGTCATGAAGCTACCATAACTAGAGAGAAGGTTCTTGGGAAATTTAAAGGTCTAAAGGTAGAAAACTCACCTGGACTAGAGAGAGTACACCCCAGAGTTGTGAAAGGGGTGGCTGAAGATACTGTTGAGGCATTAGTAATGATCTTTCAATAGTCACTATTGTATCATTACGGAGGACTGGAAATAGCAAATGCCACTCCACTCTTCAAAAAGGGAGAGAGGCAGAAGAAATGAAACTATAGGCCAGTTCATCTGACCTCAATGGCTGGGAAGATGTTGGAGTTGATTATTAAGGATGTGGTTTCACGGCTACTTGGAGACACATGATAAAATAGGCCGTAGTTAGTGTGGTTTCCTCAGGGGAAAATCTTGCTTGACAAAATCTGTTGGAAATCTTTGAAGAAATAATAGCAGAGAAGACAAAGAAGAATAGGTTGATGCTGTGTACTTGGATATTCAGAAGGCATTTGACGAGGTGCTACACATAAGGCTGCTAAGCAAGCTATGAGCCCGTGGTATTACAGGAAATATTGTAGCATGGATAAAGCAGAGGCTAATTGGACAGAGGCAAAGAGTGGGAATAAAGGGGGCATTTTCTGGCTGGTTGCCTGTGACTGGTGGGTTCCACATGGCCCCGTGTTGGGAACGATTCTTTTTAAGTTATATGTCAATGACTTGGGCGATGGAATTGATGGCTTTGTTGCAACATTTGCAGATGATATGAAGATAGGTGGAGAGGCAGGTAGTTCTGTGGAAGTAGAGAGGCTACAGAAGGACTCAGGTAGATTAGGAGAATGGGCAAGGAAATGGCAGATGGAATACAGTGTCTGGAAGTTTATGGTAGTGCACTTCAGTAAAAGAAATGAAAGTGTTGACTATTTTGTAAATGGAGAGAAAACACAAAAAAAAAACTGAGGTGCAAAGGGATTTGAGAGTCCTTGTGCAGGATTCCCTAAAGGTTGATTTGCAGGTTGAGTCCGTGGTGAGGAAGGCAAATGCAATGTTATTATTCATTTCAAGAGGACTAGAATATAAAATCAAGGACATAATGTTGAAACTTCTATGAGGCCTCACTTGGAGTATTGTGAGCAGTTCACAAAAATAATTCCAGGATTGAATGTCTTCTCATATGAAGAGTGTTTGTTGGCTCTGGGTCTATATTCACTGGATATAGAAGGACTTGGACAATAGAGAATGGGCAAAGATATGGCAGATGGAATACAGAGTCCAGAAGTGTATGATCATACACTTTGGTTGGAGAAATGAAAGGGTTGACTATTTTCTAAATGGGGAGAAAAGCTGAGGCAGAAGAGGACGTGGGAGGCAAGTGCAATGCTAGCATCCATTCAAGAGGACGAGAATAAAAAAGCAAAGATGTGATATTGAGACTAAATAAAGCACTGGTGAGGCATCACTTGGAGTATTGTGAGAAGTTTGGGACCATCTATCTAAGAAAGGATGTGCTGAAACTGGAGAGGATTCAAAGGAGGTTCATGAAAATGATTCCAGGATTAACATATGAAGAGTGCTTGATGGATCTGGGCCTGTATACACTAAAAGTCTGAAGAATGAGGAATGACCTCATTGAAACCTATTGAAGGGTGAAAGGCCTGGATAGAGTGGATGTGGAGAGGATCTTTCCTATGATGGGAAAATCTAAGACCAGAGGACACAGCATCAGAATAGAGGGGCGTCCATTTAGAATAGAGATGAGGAGGATTTTATTTAGCCAGAGAATGGTTAATCTGTCAAATTCTTTGCCACAGACAGATGTGGAGGCCAAGTCTTTATGTATATGTAAGGCAGAGGTTGATAGATTCTTGATTGGTCAGGGCATGAAGGGATACAGGGAAGGGGGCTGACAGGGAAATGGATCAGCCATGATGAAATGGTGAATCAGACTCGATGGGCCAAATGGCCTAATTCTGCTCCTCTATTTTATGGTCTTAGCCTAACCATTATGTAGAAACTTCCTTCCAGGGTAGAGTTCCAGTCCCTCAGGGAGTAGGGGTTCCTTAAGGTTGTTATAGCCATGGCTGGTAATGGGGGTAAACTCCCACAACCTACTAAATGCTCCTAATCCCATGTGTCTCAAATAGCCTCTGACAATCAAAACCAGCTCTTGGCCTTCAGGTGTGTCTTAGCTACTAAGCCCAGCAGGACCGTTTGTCCGTTGTGCCTTGAAACCAGCCACTTTGAGCAGATGGGGCACGTCAGCCATGGTTGGAAGCTCATCCAGGAGAAGGAAAACACAGACCTCAAACCTCTGCTGCCTGGTGGCCATACCCACTCATGGGGAAGGCTTCGGGAGTAAACCCTGAGGGAAAAATCCGAAACTGGAGTCCCTGAGGCAGTCCTACGTTGAGTTCAATGCTAAATGGCAGCTCTTGCGACTCTACTGATGTGAACATGCATCGGTCTCTGCCGTTCCTTTGGGTTTGAGGAGAGGGGGAGCTTGCTACACGGGTAACAGCTTGCTCTCCATAGCGTACTGTCCAGGCTTGCGTATCTAGACAGCTGGGATGTTACATCCATGGTCAACCCTGACCAATGGTGGCCTCAAGGAGCATGGCAGGGAAATTGAGGCTCTGCTCTGATGGACGTTTACTGGCTTGAAACTTTAAACCATTTCTCTTTCTATCGATGCTGACTCTTCTGTTGAATACTGGCATTATTGGCTGAGATAACTTTTTTTTGGATGCCATTGGCAGGATGAATGCTTATTGGCCATTTTTATCTAGCCCCTTATCAGTTTAGCTGCTTTCAGAAAGTGGTGAGAAGTTAACCATAGTCACTCTCGGCCAGGTAGGGTGTCAGATTCTGTAACAGGGGCATCAATGCTCAAAGCAGATTTTACAATGAGTTTGCTTCACGGTCTAATGGTTCAATTTAGTATTAGGGAATGTATACAGCATATAACCTGAAATCCTTACCTTTTGCCGACATCCACGAAACTGAAAATAAAACCCCGAAGAATGATGGACAGAAAATGTTAGAACCCCATGGGACCCCATCCCCGTCCCATGTACACGCAGCAGTAAAGCGCCAATACTATCCCCATCAAGGCTCCAGCAGCTCCAGGCTTCGTGTCTGAGGACTCACTTTCATTCTGAATGTTATTTGCTTTACTTTAATTAACTGCACAATTTGTTTTGTTTCTCACTCACTCTGCACTTTGGCTGTTTGTCGGATTTCTTTATGGATTCTTTTGTGTTTCTTGTTTCGAGACGCCAGGCAGACAATCTTCGAAGAGTATTGATAATGACTAGGGGTGGGGAGGGGGTCACTGTCTTGTAAAGACACTGCCTGGAAGAAGGCTGAGAGGTAAAACCACTTATGTGGAAAATTTTGCCAAGGACTATCAAGGAGACCATGATCGTCCACATCAAGCAACACAGCACGTAATGATGATGTCATATGACACAGCACAGGATGATGTCATACAACATGGCACATAATGATGATGTCATATGACACCGCGCAGGATGATGTCATACAACATGGCCCATAATTATCACTGTAGGAGCCACGTTTTCTGTGCTGTGCATTTATTTTATGTCTCATGAGAGGGGACTGTGGTAAAAGCGAAGGGAATAAGTTACGTAATCTTGCTTATTTCATGGAAGTTTGTAGCTTGGAACCACGAAAGTCATATATTTGCTGAACACTAGATAATGCTCAATAATACTTAATTGCGTGTTTACTACTTGCTAGTAAAGAATCATCGGAATAAGCATTGTGGGTGGTGGTGGGGGGGCGGGACTGATGCTTTTTGCTGGAATAAGTGGGGGAGGGATGTTCCTTTTCTGTTGCTTGTGCGTGGGATGGGAGAGGGAGCTTTGGGTTCTGTTTTCCTGTCATTCATTCTTCGGGGTTTTTCTTTTGTTTTGTGGATGTCTGCGAAGAGTAAGCATTTCAGGTTGTACACTGTGGCATTCTCTGACATTGAATAAGGAGTTCGACTCTTTGGAGCAATCTTTGGGGCTGCGGGCGCCTCACGCAAGTACAACGATTCGATGCCATCGCAGGCAGGCGGCAATTGTTTTGTTTTGCTTCTGGGTGAGTTTTGCCACTACAATCATGAAGATTGAAATTAATTTTTTTGCTTCCCTTTTACAAGCTAAACCACTAAGTGGAAACATTCTGAAAATGGGTCAGATGCACTATAATAATGCATTACCTCTAAATGCACATACCCACCCTGTTAAGTACACAATTTCCATTTTTAGCATCGTCGTTTTCACTTTGGATCATTGCTGCTCTGTTACAATAAATTGAGATTCTGGAAATCCCAACTCACCGGGTGCAGCAACCTGTGTTCACATGCTCTCAGTTTACAGACACTGTTGTGTTAGCATTCTGAAAGCTGTTACAACATTTCTTGGAAGTGATAGCTACCAGCACGTCCTAACATCGGCATGTAGCAATACCAACTAGAAGACCAAATTAGTGACACCACTGCCCTACTTACATTACGATGAAGTAGAAAGCTGATCCCACGGCATCAGATGTCTCCTGTTTCTGACCCATCGTAGGTCAACAGCGGCTCTCCTCCCAGGGTCTCTGATTTCCCTCACTCCTGACATCTCCAACCTCCCTCACGGCCACTTGCACAGTCTCTGATCTCCCTCTCAACCAGGACTGAATTCCTCTGATTTCCCCATGAGTTGCCCCTGTCATATCAAGCCTCTTCGACACTGAATTTTATAAAATTCATTTATTAATGCTTACTTACTTCCTGCCCATTATACCTGCTGGCGTTTAGAGCAGCCATGAAGGTCCCCCTTCTCCACCTGTCCAAAATGAATTTTAGTCTTGGTGTTGGTGGTGTTTGGGGCTCCCTTCATCATGTCAGTAACTTCCTCTCTGCTTTCACTCCTGTCAGTCATGCAGGTCCCGGGTGGAGACTCAGGAATACTGTCACGCTCAGATGTAGAAGGATTCTTCATTGCTGTTTCTGTTTCAGTTTTGTTTTACCAGTCAGGGTTGTTAGCTGAACCCTTGAACCTTGAGGAACCGATGGACAAATCTTAGTCTGGCCTTTACCCTTTGACCTGTTTGGGTATCTCTACCAAAGCATAAAGGCCTGACTCCAGTCAGCACAGCTCTCCGGGTCATTGAGGAAAGCAAGCCTCCAAATCCCGAAAATGCTGTGGTCCGCTTGGAGGGCATTTATTTATTATAATTTCATATTACCGTTTCCTGTCGAGTCCACAGACTCTGTGATGTTTCTTTAAGCTTCATCAACAATGCATGTTGAAGTCCAGTGTCTATCATGTCCAATAGCTGCAGACACTGATCTATCTGTGAACTCCCAATTTTAGGGAAGGAAAACTTACAACTTCCTTCATTGCTGCAAAATCATGGATTGTTTCTGCTCTGAGGATGAGGAATTCTTTAGATTTTATTTGCATTTGAGATAATCTAAGTTTAATCTATTAAATTGGTTCTGTTCAAAGCCCTCAAAATCCCATAGGTGTGTGGTGGAAAGTATATTGACTGACTGCATCATGGCCTGGTATGGAAACACCAATGCCCTTGGATGGAATGTCCTACAAAAAGTAGTGGATAAGGTCCAGTCCATCGTGGTAAAGCCCTCCACACCACTGAGCACATCTACAAGAAATAATGTCACAGGAAAGCAGCATCCATCATCAGGGACCCCTGCCACACAGGACATGCTTTCTTTTCGCTGCTGCCATTAGGAAGAAGGCACAGGAGCCTTAGATTCCTGAAACACCGCTAGTGTTTCAACCATCGCTAGTTTCTGAATGAAAGGGGATAACTTCACTCTATTTCACACGCACCACCATTGAAATGTTCCCACAACCTATAGATCCATTTTCGAGGACCCTTCATCTCATGTTCTCAATACTTATTGCTTATTTATCTGTTATTATTGTTCCTTTCTTTTTCTACTTGCATAGTTTGTTGCCTTTTGCACACTGACTGAACATCCAAGTTGCTGTGGTCTCTCACAGATTCTGTTATGTTTATTACCCTTTTATGGGCTTATTGAGTTTGCCACATGAAAATGAATCTCAGGATTGTATACAGTGACATACATGTACTTTGATAACCAATTAAGTTTGAACTTTGAATCCCATTTATGGCATCTGTAGTGTTCTCGCTCAGGTGTAAAAGAACTCTGAACTAAACACCGAGGTAAACCGTAGTCAATGAAGACAGGATCGCAGAAAGATTAACCGTTTACTGTTCACTCTTCCACATTAACGTATGGTGAAAACTGTTGATAAAACAATACAAAATATATACAGTATTTGTTTCCTTCTTGATATCACATTTACATCGTAAATACTTGCAAAAGTAAAACTACAACAACTATGTTACATTAAAGTGCAACATACAGTCAGAATCTACCTACACCATTGACTGCTTTAAATACACTTCAACATAAACTATCCGCAACTCTTTAAATAACAAAAACATAAACCTTATCAACCGTCATTACTTTTAACAGAATCAGCGTTAACATTTTAATTCAATGTATTGATTATCTCATGAACTTATGGCATTGCTTCACTGATGTTTCTAGTGCGTAGAAAGAAAACTTTTCTCGCGCTGATCCTGCACATGTGAGCCCCCTCCTTCCCGTTTCTCCAAACCGGTATTTTCCCACAAGACGAGGCGAAACCGGGTGTGACATCATCGCATGCCGCGATATATCACAGACAAACGAATTTACTTTAAACAATCTTAACTTTAACTAGAAAATGATAACAAACGAATTACTAAAGCGAAAATATTATAAACTAAACAAATGCCATAAAGGCAACACACTCCCCGCTTGACCTTCGTAGGGTCACAATGAACATAATACAAAACTTCAGCCTCTAAATCAGTCCTTAGGTAGAAGTAGAATGACTTCTGTAACTGGCCTTTGGTAAATTTTCACATCGCCTTGGTCGGAAGTTTTCAACTCAACCTTCCTGACAGTCCATCCCTACTAGGGAATGTGGCAGTGATGCTGGCCATTGGCCAGCAGTTGCAGGCGATTTGCTTGTCCCTGAGCAGGACTAAATCTCCAACTTGAAGATTCCTGCAGGGTTACACATTTATGAAGTACTGAATTGATAAGTGTTTTACCTCCCAAGATCCACAGTCCAGCTGCCCTTATTGCTCCTTCCGCCAGGTGACAGCCCTGATGCTTTACCTGTTCATGGTGATGGCGAGTGAGCAGTAAGGACACATGGCTGTCTTTGGGCAGGATTACTGGACTCTGTTCTGCAGCTGGAAGTTGGGAGTGTATTAACCAGCCTCCAATGCAAATGATATTGTTCTTCAGGATCGGGTTGAATTTCCACGAAGGGCTGTCCTTTGGTATTGGTTTATTAACTTGGAGAGCTGAAAACTCCCCTGCAAAAGCCGCTCTTTGAGTTGCTTTAAAGATGACATCCTTTGCCTGGGCCAATTCGTCCGCAGTGCGAGGTAAGTTACATTTGTGCCATAAGAAACGGAGGAAGTTGCGATGGTCCTCTTGTACTAAGGAGCAATGGAACATCTGCTGGATGTCCTCTAAGATTGCGACCTTCTCCTTCCGAAAGCACAGCAGGACCCCAAGAAGGGTATTGTTAAGGTCGGTGCCTGTAAGGAGAACGTCATTAAGTGAGATACTAGCGCACTGAGCACTGGAGTCAAAGACCACCTTGATCTGACTGGGCTTTTGTGGGTGGTAAACCCCAAACGTTGGGAGGTACCAGCACTCCTCACCTTCCCTCAGTGGCGGTGCTACTTCAGCGTGTCCATTAGCGAAGATCTTCTCCATAAATGCTATGTATTGTTGCTTCATCTCAGGTTTCCTTTTCAGGGTTTTTTGCAAGAACGTGAACCGCTTGACTGCCTGCTCTTTGTTGTTTGGCAAGCACTGGCATGGTTCTCTGAAAGGCAGTGGGGTGACCCCATTATTTGCTTCATCTCTGAAGATCTTGGTGTCCATTATATTTAAAAAATGGCGTCTTGAGCTGATGGAGCAAGTTTATTATCATGCTCAGTTTGAGCGAAGGCTGACTGACCCAGCATCTTGTCGGTTACTTTACATTTGTTAAAGCCTTGTCGTGCTTCCTCGATACATATGAAACTTGTGCAGGGTTGAAAAATTGAATGGCGGCCACTCTCTAGCACATTGGTCTTGAGTGTGTTAACCGTCGGTTTGTGTACATTGCCAAGGCACACCTCTCCTATCACCACCCGGCCCAGATCCAGGCGTTGCGCAAAGGGGGCATCGTGTGGTCCATTGACCTGCTGCCTAACCTTGTGCACCTGGAGAACATCTCTTCCTAATAGCAGGAGTATTTCTGCTTTTGGATCCAGTTCTGGGATGTGCTCGGCAATGTGGTGGAGATGTGGCTGGTGTAGCACTGCACTTGGCGTCGGGATCTCAGTGTGGTTATTCAAAATTTCATTGCACTCCAAGAGTGGAGGGAGACAGATGACAACTTTACCATCCAGGGACTCGAGCTGGAAGCCTTCCTCCTTCCTTCCATAAGTTTCCATGCTGCCTGAGCAAGTTCTAAGATAGTATGGGAACTGATTACTCTCATGGTTGAACAAGTCACAGAACTCTGGTCTGACTAGTGAGCGATTGCTCTGATCGTCCCGAATTACATAGGCTTTGATGGCCTTGTCTTTGGCTCCCTTAGGATACACCTTAGTGAGACAGATCTTTGAACAAGAATGGCTTAACTGAGCTTGACTGTAAACTTCTATGCAGCTTGAGCTGACAACAATTGTCCTGGAGTGAGCCTCTCCCTCCCCGCCGTCCTGTTGTGAGGGTGAAGGAGCTTTGTCGGTTTGCGTTAACGGGCCAGGATGCAAGTCCCCATCATGATTAGTGCTATTACATTCCGGGCACTTCACGGAGATTGTACACTCTCTAGCAAGGTGAGAGGTAGAGGAACAGCATTTAAAACATTTTTTTCTCCTTGACAAGGGCCATCCTCTCTTCAAGGGGTTTTTTCCTAAACGTTCTGCATTTTTTGAGGGGGTGGGGTTTGTTATGCAATGGACAATTCTTGCTAGGGTCATTGTTAGTTGTAAAGGCTTCAGTCTTAAGCACTGAGACAGGTTTATTAATGTTGAACTTATTCGAAGTGGATTTGACTGGCTTGGTGTAAATTGTACTGCTACCTGGACTCATGAAGCTAGGGTCGTTTCGCTTCTTCGTCTCCTTGCACACAAACCTAGTGAAATACTCAAAGGGAGGAAATCGACCATCGTTCTTTTCCTTGTACTCTGAGCCAACAGACACCAACCTTTCCTGCAGCCCAAATGGAAGTTTGTCCACAATTTGTCTAATCCCATATGAAGTATCTGGATATAATAGACCAGTTAAATAGCCATCTTCTTTGGCGCCTTGAATCTCCATGAGTAAATCTCCGAGCTCTCTTAACTTAGTGTGGTCCTTGGCTGACACCTTAGGAAAATTTTCCAGACATTGGAATAGTGCCGTTTCAATAATTTCAGGGGCCGCATAGCACTCCCGAAGTCTCTCCCATGCTTTGCGTACCTACGCCAATGACTGCTTTAAATACACTTCAACATAAACTATCCGCAACTCTTTAAATAACAAAAGCATAAACCTTATCAACCGTTATTACTTTTAACAGAATCAGCGTTAACATTTTAATTCAACATATCAATTACCTCATGAACTTACGGCATTGCTTCACTGATGTTTCTAGTGCGTAGAAAGAAAACTGTTCTCGCGCTGATACTGCACATGTGAACCCCCTCCTTCCCGTTTCTCCAAACCGGTATTTTCCCACAAGATGCGGCGAAACCGGATGTGATGTCATCGCATGCCGCGATATATCACAGACAACAAATTTACTTTAAACAATCTTAACTTTAATTAGAAAATTATAACAAATGAATTACTAAAGCGAAAATATTATAAACTAAACAAATGCCATAAAGGCAACACAGCATCACTGACACATTTTTGCATTGTGCATTGATTATTCTGTGAGTACAATAAAATCGGAACAGGAGTGGTCACCAAAGTTTCAAAGATCCGATTTAATGTCAGAGAAATGTGTGCAATATACATCCTGAACTGCTTTTTCTTCACAGCCATCCACGAAAACAGAGGAGTGCTCCAAAGAATGAACGACAGTTAAATATTAGAACCCCAAAGCACCCCCACACCACAGGTCCCGCGTGTAAGTGGCAGCAAGCAACTGTCCCCCTCCTCCCACCGGCAAAAAAAAAGCATTGGCACTGTCATCGAGCACTCAAGCATGAGCAAAGCAATAGCAAAGACACAGACTTGCAGTTTCCCCAAAGACTTCGTGTTTCACCTGGTATACGACATATCTCTCCCTAATAAGGGCGAAGAAGGTGTCTCCGTTTTCCCAGTGGGCAGGAAGACATAACAAACAGCTCGCCGGTTTATGATATTAAAAGTTTGTAGCATCGCTTTTTTCAAGCTCTATGCCCAAAGATCTCAGGTCTCTGGGCACGCAGCTGTTGATATTCCGACTCCCTCGACGACACACGGGTCTCCTGCCATGACACCGACCCTCAATCCACTCGTCTTCAGAGACCCAAGCCGGATACTTAGGCCGAGCCCTTGGTGTGCTGAACAACAACAGTCGGTTATGAAACCCCGAGAGCAGGTCCCATTCCTGCAAAGAACCAAAGTCAGCGTGTAACCCCAGGTCAGGGTCTTCGAAAGACCCTGAAAGGAAAAAAATAAAGATATTAAAGAAGGAAATAGAGCTGCTTCCGAAGAAGCAAGCAAAGGAGTTGCTGTTTAGCACCATCATCACTCTGCTCGGCCTCCAGAATATTCATTCATCAGATTGTAGATAATTTCTGACATAATTCCATCACTCTTGGACCCTTTATCTACAAAAGTCTACAGAAGGTGGTGGCTACTACCCAGTTCATCAGCGGGCAAAGCCTCTCCACCACTGAGCATATCTACAAGGTGCGCTGCCTCAAGAAAGCAGGAGCCATCATCAAGGACCCAGCCAAGCAGGCCATACTCTCTTCTCACTACTACCATCGGGCAGGAGGCACAGGAGCCTGAGGTCCCACAGCATGAGGTTCAGGAACAGTTATTACCCTTCAACCATCAGGCTCCTGAACGGGCATGGAGAACAGCACTGACCTGACTCCATAACGTACCTACTCGCGTTCAAGGGCGATACAACTCAATGTTCAGGGTTCACGGTACATTTATTATCAAAGACAACTCTGAGATTCGTCTTCCCCAGACAGCCATGAAACAAAGAAAACCATCGAAGCTGTTCAATGAAAAACATCAACTCCCAATGCATAAAAAAACACAACATGCAAACAGCACCAGGAACATCAACCACCCCTCCATGCACAAAAAAAATAAACCATGTAAACGGCAACAAGAACATCATGTTCTCAGTATTATTTATTTAAATTTTATTATTATTTGCATGATTTGTCTTCTTTTGTGCATTGGCTGTTAGTAAGTCTTTTATGTATTGTATGATATTCTTTGATTCTATTGTATTTATTTTTCTGTAAGAGAAATGTCCAGAGTAGTAACTCACAGTGACATATCCACACTTTGATAATCAGAATCAGAATCAGGTTTATTATCACCGGCATATGACGTGAAATTTGTTAACTTAGCAGCAGCAGTTCAATGCAATACATAATCTAGCACAGAGAGAAAAAAATAAATACAATAATAATAATAATAATAATAATAATAATAAATAAACAAGTAAAACAATTACATATATTGAATATATTTTTTAAGTGTGAAAACAGAAATACTGTATATAAAAAAATGAGGTAGTCCAAAGATTTAATGTCCATTTAAGAATTGGATAGCAGTGGGGAAGAAGCTGTTTCTGAATCGCTGAGTGAGTGCCTTCAGGCTTCTGTACCTCCTCCCGGATGGTAACAGTGAGAAAAGGACATGCCCTGGGTACTGGAGGTCCTTAATAATGGATGCTGCCTTTCTGAGTCACTGCTCCTTGAAGATGTCCTGGGTACTTTGTGGGCTAGTACCCAAGATAGAGCCGACTAGATTTACAACCTTTTGCAGTTTCTTTCGGTCCTGTGCAGTAGCCCCTCCATGCCAGACAGTGATGCAGTCTGCAAGAATGCTCTCCATGGTGCAACTATAAATGTCTTTGAATGTATTTATTGACATGCCAAATCTCTTCAAACTTGTAATAAAGTATAACTGCTGTCCTGCCTTCTTTATAACTACATCGATATGTTGGGACAGGGTTAGATCCTCAGAGATCTTGACACCCAGGAACTTGAAGCTCCTCACTCTCTCCACTTCTGATGCCTCTATGAGGATTGGTATGTGTTCCTTCATCTTACCCTTCCTGAAGTCCACAATCAGTTTTTTCGTCTTACTGGCGTTGAGTGCCAGGTTGTTGCTGTGACACCACTCCACTAGTTGGCATATCTCACTCCTGTATGCCCTCTCGTCACCACCTGAGATTCTACCGACAATGGATGTATCACCAACAAATTTATAAATGGCATTTGAGCTATGCCTAGTATTTGAGTTTGACTTTGACTAACCCCAAATACCTCTGATTTATAAATAACTGATCTTGACGTTTTCTCCTTGGAGCGACAGAGGATGAGAGGTGACCTGATAGAGGTGTACAAGATGATGAGAGGCATTGATCATGTGGATAGTCAGAGGCCTTTTCCCAGGACTGAAATGGCTAGCATGAGAGGACACAGTTTTAAGGTGCCTGGAAGCAGGTATAGAGGCAATGTCTGGGGTAAGTTTTTTACGTAGAGTGGTGAGTGCGTGGAATGGGCTGCCAGTGACGGTGGTGGAGGTGGATACAAATAGGGTTTTTTAAGAGACTTCTGGACAGGTTAATGGAGCTTAGAAAAATAGAGGGCTATGGATAACCCTAGATAATTTTGCAGGTAAGGACATGTTCAGCACAGCTTTGTGGGCCAAAGGGCCTGTATTGTGCTGTTGGTTTTCTACGTTTCTATAATCAATGCTCATTGGTGGAAGAGCAGTTTAAACTTTGTGGAGGTGTGTTTTACAACTTTACTTCTGAATTTTAGATCCCTCCTCCATAGTTCTGGATTCCATGACCAAAGGAAACGTCTCTTTTTCTCTGCTTAATAACACACCGCTGTCTGTAAGGAGTTTGTACGTTCTCCCCGTGACTGCATAGGTTCTCTTTGGATGTTCCAGTTTCCTCCTACAGCCCAAAGACGTACCAGTTGGTAGGTTAATTGGGTGATTGTAAACTGCCCTGTGATTAGGCTAGGATTAAATCAGGTGTGGGGGAGTTACTGGGCAGTGCAGCTTGAAGGGCAGAAGGGTCTATTCCTCGTTGTATCTCAATAAATTTTAAAAAAGCCACATAATATCTTGAAAGCTTGGATCTTTTAATCAATTCACCTCTATATTGACTGTTTGCATAATCAGAGTCAAAACTTAATCCACGAAGTAACATTTGGGGAAGCCTACATTGCATTTTCTCTAGGGTGAGTGCAGCTGAAGTGAAAATATTTTTAAAGATTTGCTTTATTTATGGCGTGTACATGGAAGTGAAGTGCTTTGTTTGTGACAAGAGCCAACACAGTCCGAGGAAGTGCTTGGTGCAACGTGCAAGTGGCGTTGTGCTTCTGGCATTGGGTACAGCATACTCATAACTTACTAACCCTAACTGGAGGTGGGAGGAAACCAGAGCACCCAGAGGAAACCCACGCAGTCACAGGGAGAACACATTAACTCCTTACAGAGAGCCGTGGGAATTGAACCTTGACTGCTGGCCCTGAAAAGCATAATGCTAACCACCACATTTCGTGCCACCCCCTACACCACCATGGCACCCCACCCTAAAATACACTAACCTATTGAGGGGCCACACTCCTGTGCTGCTCCAAGCGTGACCTGGCTATGGCTTTGCTGAGTTCTACAAAGACATCCACTCCTTTCGTTCCAGTCTGTCACAAAGTTTTCCTGGAGGCGGACCAAAGTTCCGATTTCAAAGTCATTTTATTACCTAAGTACTTGTAAGTTCCAAGGGTAGTCATAGCCGAAGGGTGGTAGTGGGGATGAGCTCCCACTGCTAAACAAATGCTCTTCATGGCGTGCGTCTCAAACAGCCTCTGACAACCAAGTCCAACTCCCGGCCTCACGTGTGGCATAGTTCTTGTGCCCAGTGGAGCTGCTCTCACTGACAGGAGAAGGGGCAAAGGCGGGCCACTGGCGCCTTAAAACCAGTCGCTCCGGACAGATGGGGCTCGTTAACCACGGATGGTAGCTCATCTAGGAGAGGGAAAACTCCGATTTCAAACCTCCGCTGCCTTGCTGCTATACCCGCTCACGGGAAAGGCTTTGGGAGTAAACCCCGAGGAAAAATCCGGAGTCGGAATCCCGAAGGCGGCTGACCGCTGTACCCAGCACCGGCACGGCAACTCCTGCGAAGCTGCTGGCACCAAACCGTACCAACTTCCGTCGTTCCTTTGGACCTGTCACCAGCATGGATGGGGGGGGGGGGGGGGGGGGTGCAGTTCCACTGCCTGGGCAACAGAAGGATCTCCATATCAACTCTGCCCTGGCTTGTGCCCTGGAGAAGCCACTCCCAGTGACTACCAGAGGCGCAGTACCCATGGTCGACGGCGACCGACGGAGGCCACAACAACTTATAGGTCACCATATACAACCCCAAGATTCATTTTTTGTGGACATCCTCAATAAATCCGTAATAGAATAATAACCATAAAAGAGTCAGTGACTACTTTCTCAGTGGTGATGCAGTCAATGTGTTTTTTTATTGCATGAATAAAGTCACCGGAGAGAAGTACTGGTAGATATGAAATAGTCTCTTTATTCAACAAATTGAGGCGTCGCAGGCATTATAATTGAGAACCCTTTCAGAGCGCATGCTAAAGCTCCGATGACAATTTAGGTTAGTTCCATATTTACAATGATTCCTTTGAACTAAAGACAAACTTCACAGCTCCCTCTTCACACCCACACTGCTGACTCCCAAACGATACCCAACCTTCACACCTCGCTCTTTGCACCCACACTACAGACACCCAAATAAAAAAATTCAAAGCAGCATTGCCTGGTCTTCTGGTTAGCTGCAGCTCACAGTTCTTTGTCAGCCAAACTCTCTTTGTCCAGAGGGCACCGGCGAGGTAAATATATCAGGCTCACAGGCCCTCTCACCGAAGCACAGGAGTGGTTGGAGATGCCTCTATGACTACAAGGACCTTTCCCCAGTACCACCCCCTTCCGAAACGTCCAGTTAACACCTGGTCCAGCTGTCTTGCAGCCAGTCCCCGTTCGGAGTGCCTTCAAAGATGTCATATGCAGTCTCTCTCAGTCTGCCATGCCATTGAAGTTATGGAATCTGAAGTCTCTGCTCTAACTTAAATACCTCTCCATTAACCCCTTCCTGTTCCTAACTTCCACCCACAAAGACTCCGTAGACAATCCCTCCATGTCTTCCTCCTTTTCCGCAGCCGTGACACTATCTCTGATCAACAGTGCCACGCCCCCACCTCTTTTGCCTCCCTCCCTATCCTTTCTGAAACATCTAAAGCCTGGCACTTGAAGTAACCATTCCTGCCCCTGAGCCATCCACGTCTCTGTAATGGCCACAACATCATAGCTCCAAGTATTGATCCACGCTCTAAGCTCATCCGCTTTGTTCATAGCACTCCTTGGATTAAAATAGACACATCTCAAACCATCGGTCTGAGCGCGTCCCTTCTCTATCACCTACCTATCCTCCTTCTCACACTGTCTACAAGTTTTCTCTATTTGTGAGCCAACCGCCTCTTCCTCCATCTCTTCAGTTTGGTTCCCAGCCCCCAGCAATTCTAGTTTAAACTCTCCCCAATAGCCTTAGCAAACCTCCCTGCCAGGATATTGGTCCCCCTGGGATTCAAGTGCAACCCGTCCTTTTTGTACAGGTCACTCCTGCTCCAAAAGAGGTCCCAATGATCCAGAAATTTGAATCCCTGCCCCTGCTCCAATCCCTCAGCTACGCATTTATCCTCCACCTCATTCCATTCCTATACTTGCTGTCACATGGCACAGGCAGTAATCCCAAAATTACTACCTTTGTGGTCCTGCTTCTCAACTTCCTTCCTAACTCCCTGTAGTCTGCTTTCAGGACCTCTTCCCTTTTCCTGCAAAAGTCATTGGTACCAATATGTACCACGACTTCTGGCTGTTCTCCTTCCCACTTCAGGATACTGTGGATGTGATCAGAAACATCCAGACCCTAGCACCTGGGAGGCAAACTACCATCTGTGTTCCTTCCCTGCATCCACAGAATCGCCTGACTGACCCCCTAACTATCGAGTCCCCTATTACTGCTGCCATCCTCTTCTTTTCCCTACCCTTCTGAGCCACAGGGCCAGACTCTGTGCCAGAGGCACGGCCACTGTTGCTTCCCCCCAAGTAGGCCATCCCCCCCCCCCCAACAGAACTCAAACTGAGTACTTATTGTCAAGGGGTACAGCCACAGGGGTGCTTTCTAGCCTCTGACTCCTGCCCTTCCCACTTCTGACTGTTACCCACTTATCTGTCTCCTGAGGCCTCAGTGTGACTACCTGCCTATAGCTCCTCTCTATCAACTTCTCACTTTCCCTGACCAGACGAATGTCATCGAGCTGCATCTCCAGTTCCCTAACCCGGTCCTTAAGGAGCTGCAGCTCGATGCCAAATCTGACACCGAGCTCAGAACACTGGCCTCACACATGTACTTCCTGGTTGTAATCCAACAAGATAATCTACCTCGCCTTGACCTGTTATTGCCAATACCCTATGGATGGTCATAATCAGGGTCAAGGGCTTGCTCAGGTCATCAGGGTTTGCAACCTGATATTGCTTGACCTTAAAAGGTGCCTCCTGACAGACATAACTGGGTAAAACCTCACCCTGAAGTATCTCCACACAACACAAAGCATAAATGATGGATACAAGTTAAACAGTGCACACTTAAAACTGTACTCCGCCATCTGCCACTTCTGTGCATCTAACCTCATGACGCCTGCTGTATTCCTGTGCATCAAGGCACACTCTTTGGCAAATGCGAATGTTAAAATACTGTTCCCGGAACGAGTATACATGCCCCCACTGGCGTCCTGAACCTTCAATACCAACCCCTTGCAGCTGGTGGCCCCATCTCACCAAATTAACACACACAAAATTAACACACAAAATTTAGTCTCTTACATAAGCACACACACACAAACACAACCTTTATATCTACCAGTTCAGCTCTGCAATATTTGTGATACCTAGTGATTCCATAGCCACTGACCCCAACGAGTCAAATTATGAGTACTAATTTTTAAAGTATGCACCCAGTTAGAATCATGAGATCGCTGCCCAAATGATGGGTTGCAAATATATCACAGATGTGTCTCCAAATGTTATTGTGTGAGCAAAGTCACTGGAGAGAAGTACTGGTAACATGAAGCAGTCCCTTTATTTGAAAAAATGAGACAAATCAGGCATCATAATTGAGACCCTTTCTGAGGAAGAGATCTGCTTGACCCAACACTGCATGACATTTTATATGCTAAAGATCCAAGGTCAATTCAGGACAATTCCATACTAACAATGCTTCCTTTGAACGACATACAAATTCCATGCCTACCTCTTCAAACCTGCAACACAGAAACCCAACTAATTAATTTAAATCAGCATTGTCTGGTCCTCCAATTGACTGTGGTTAACGGACTTAGGAACCCATTGTTCAGAACTTCATCTTAAATTGAATCCAATGTTCATATTCGAATCTGAAGACTGGTGGCTGAAGTCAGTTGCTGAAGTTATTTGGTATATGTGCTAACCTCAAGAAGCACTGTAAAAAGGCCCTCCACACCACACTTAAAGAAGTTTGTCAAAGGCTTAGATGCCATGCTGAATCTTTGCTAACTTCTAAGGATGTAGAGGTGCTGACATGATTTCTTTTTAAGTGCACTTACATGCTGGGACAGGCTCTATGAAATAACACCAAGGAATTTAAAGTTGCTGACCCTCTCCATCTCTGATCCTCCAATGAGGACTGGCTCATGGACCTCTAATTTCCTCCTCCTGAAGTCAATAATCAGTTTCTTGGTCTTGCTGACATTGGTTGTTATTATTGTCACGCAGGTGAGAAACTGTTAGAAAATTCAGCAGTCTAATGAACAAGGAGGCAATTAAAAAAGAGAGAGGACTCTGACTTGGTTTTGATAACACTTTTAATTGTGGCCTTGAGAGAGAGAGAGTACGGTGCCAGCTGAAACACGAGCTGGAAAGTCACCATGGTAACAGCTCAGAGCGGTTGAGCTAACGGATGGCTGGAATTTCGAATGGATTATAAAATGGTTGAGGCTTTTGGTCTGATAACAGCAGAGGAGACACGACATGGGAGAATTGCAGAAGCTATCCGAGAAACCAATAGTGTTTAAGACCACCACGAGGGTGGAGGTCATGGACCGATTAATTCCCACCCGTGATTACCAGTGCGGGTAAGAGCTTGCCTGGGGGGGTCTGCTGGTGGTGAACCCGTGCCATGGGTTAGTAGACCATTCCCTAGAAGGGGCTCTGTCCATCTGTGTCTGTGTGGGGTTCACACGAAGTGACCCTAAAGACCTCGGGAGCAAGAACAACTAAAGCTGCCAACGTAAACATCAACTTAATTAACTCTCTCTCTCTCTCCATTAATTCAACTCGACGCAACACAAAGTGAACTGAACTGCTTAAACTTACCTGACACCATAAGTCTGATATCTACCATCTACCTCTGGGACTATTATCTTTGGATCCACACACACACATTTACAGAGAGAGAGAGAGAGAGAGAGAGAGAGAGAGAGAGAGAGAGAGAGAGAGAGAGAGAGAGAGAGAGAGAGAGAGAGAGAGAGAGAGAGAGAGGGAGAGAGAGAGAGAGAGAGAGAGAGTGGAAGAGATGTTCTTGCCAATCTGAACTGATTGGGGTCTGCAAATGAGGAAATCGAGGCTTCAGTTGCACAAGGAGGCATTGAGGCCAAGGTCTTGAAGCTTATGTATTAGTTTTGAAGGGATGATGTTATTGAACGCTGAGCTGCAGTCGACAAAGAGCATCCTGATGTATCTGTTTTGCTCTCCAGATGTTCCTGGATTGTGTGAAGAGCCAATGAGATGGCATCTGATGTGGACTGGTTGCTCTGTTCAGCAAATTGCAGCAGATCCAATTTGTTTCTCAGACGGGAGTTGATAGTTTCATCACCAAACTCTGAAAACACTTCATCACTGTGGATGTAAGTGCTACTGAGTGATAGCCATTGAGCCAGGTACCATGTCCTTCTTAAGTTCTGGTATAAGTGAGGTGTGCTCGAAGCAGGTGGGTACCTCAGTCTGAATAAGTGAGAGGTTAAAGATCTCAACGAACACTCCAGCCTGCTAAATAGCACAGGTCTTCAATACTTGGCCCAGCATCCCATCTGGACCAGATGATTTTCATGGCTTCACCCTCCTGAAGGATGCTCACATGCTGGCCTCAGAGACTGAAATCACAACATCACTGCAAGCTGTGGGAGTTCGTGAAGGTTCCTCCATGTTTTGATAGTCAAAACGAGCATAGAAGCCATTGAGTTAATCTGGAAGCGAAGCTTTGATATTACATAGAAACATAGAAAATAGGTGCAGGAGTAGGCCATTCAGCCCTTCGAGCCTGCACCGCCATTCAGCATGATCATGGCTGATCATCCAACTCAGAACCCTATACCTGCTTTCTCTCCATACCCCCGATCCCTTTGGCCACAAGTGTCATATCTAACTTCCTCTCAAATATAGCCAATGAACCGGCCTCAACTGTTTCCTGTGGCAGAGAATTCCACAGAATCACCACTCTCTGTGTGAAGAAGTTTCTCCTCATCTCGGTCCTAAAAGGCTTCCCCTTTATCCTTAAACTGTGACCCCTCATTCTGGACTTCCCCAACATAGGAAACAATCTTCCTGCATCTAGCCTGTCCAATCCCTTTAGAATTTTGTACGTTTCAATAAGATCCCCCCCCAATCTTCTAAATTCCAGTGAGTATAAGCCTAGTCGATCCAGTCTTTCTTCATATGAAAGTCCTGCCATCCCAGGAATCAATCTGGTGATTGGTGATTTTCTATGTTTCTCTGTACTCCCTCTATGACATGTATGTCTTTCCTCAGATTAGGGGACCAAAACTGCACACAATATTCTAGGTGCGGTCTCACCAAGGCCTTTACAACTGCGGTAGAACCTCCCTGCCCCTGTACTCAAATCCTTTTGCTATGAATGCCAACATACCATTTGCCTTTTTCACCGCCTGCTGTACCTGCATGCCCACCTTCAATGACTGGTGTACAATGACATTCAAGTCTCGTTGCATCTCTCCTTTTCCTAATCGGCCACCGTTCAGATAATAATCTGTTTTCCTGTTCTTGCAACCAAAGTGGATAACCTCACATTTATCCACATTAAATTGCATCTGCCATGAGTTTGCCCACTCACCTAACCTATCCAAGTCACCCTGCATCCTATTAGCATCCTCTTCACAGCTAACCCTGCTGCCCAGCTTCGTGCCATCCACAAACTTGGAGATGCTGCATTTAATTCCCTCATCTAAATCATTAATATGTATTGTAAACAACTGGAGTTCCAGCAATGAGCCTTGTGGTACCCCACTAGTCACTGCCTGCCATTCTGAAAAGGTCCCATTTACTCCCACTCTTTGCTTCCTGTCTGCCAACCAATTCTCTATCCACATCAATACCATGCCCCCAATACCGTGTGCTTTAAATTTGCACACTAATCTCCTGTGTGGGACCTTGTCAAAAGCCTTTTGAAAATCTAAATATACCACATTCACTGGCTCTCCCCTATCCACTCTACTAGTTACATCTTCAAAAAATCCTATAAGATTCGTCAGGTATGATTTTCCTTTCACAAATCCATGCCGACTTTAATGATTTCACCTCTTTCCAAATGTTCTGTTATCACATCTTTGATGACTGACTCTAGCATTTTCCCCACCACCGATGTCAGACTAACTGGTCCATAATTCCCCGGTTTCTCTCTCCCTCCTTTTTTAAAAAGTGGGGTTACATTAGCCACCCTCCAATCCTCAGGAGCTAATCCAGAATCTAAGGAGTTTTGAAAAATTATCATTAGTGTATCCACTATTTCTTGGGCTACTTCCTTAAGCATTCTGGGATGCAGACCATCTGGCCCTGGGGATTTATCCACCTTTAATCCCTTCAATTTACCTAACACCACTTCCCTACTAACATGTATATCCCTCAGTTCCTCCATCTCACTAGACTCTCGGTCCCTTACTCTTTTCAGAAGATTATTTATGTCCTTAGTGAAGACAGAACCAAAGTAGTTATTCAATTGGTCTGCCATGTCTTTGTTCCCTATGATCAATTCACCTGTTTCTGACTGTAAAGGACCTACATTTGTCTTGACCAATCTTTTTCTTTTCATGTATCTATAAAAGCTTTTACAGTCAGTTTTTATGTTCCCTGCCAGCTTTCTCTCATAATCTTTTTTCCCTTTCCTAATTAAGCCCTTTGTCCTCCTCTGCTGGTCTCTGAATTTCTCCTAATTCTCAAGTGTGCTGCTTCTTTTTGCTAATTTATATGTTTCTTCTTTGGACTTGATACTATCCCTAATTTCCCTTGTCAGCCACGGGTGCACTACCTTCCCTGGTTTATTCTTTTGCCAAACTGGGATGAACAATTGTTGTAGTTCATCCATGCGATCTTTAAATGCTTGCCATTGCATATCCACCATCAGCCCTTTTAAGTATCATTTGCCAGTCTATCTTAGCTAATTCATGTCTCATACCTTCAAAGTTACCCTTCTTTAAGTTCAGAATCTTTGTTTCTGATTTAACTATGTCACTCTTCATCTTAATGAAGAATTCCACCATATTATGGTCACTCTTGCCCAAGGGGCCTCGCACGACAAGATTGCTAACTAACCCTTCCTCATCACTCAATACCCAGTCTAGAATGGCCCGCTCTCTAGTTGGTTCCTCGACATGTTGGTTCAGAAAACCGTCCCGCATACATTCCAAGAAATCCTCTTCCTTAGCACCCTTACTAATTTAGTTCACCCAATCTATATGTAGATTGACGTCACCCATTATAACTACTGTTTCTTTATTGCACACATTTCTAATTTCCTGTTTAATGCCATCCCCAACCTCACTACTACTGTTAGGTGGTCTGTACACAACTCCCACCAGCGTTTTCTGCCCCTTAGTGTTATGCAGCTCTACCCATATCGATTCCACATCCTCCAGGCTAATGTCCTTCCTTTCTATTGTGTTAATCTCCTCTCTAACCAGCAATGCTACCCCACCTCCTTTTCTTTCCTGTCTTATCCCTCCTGAATATTGAATATCCCTGGATGTTGAGCTCCCATCCTTGGTCACCCTGGAGCCATTTCTCTGTGATCCCAACTATATCATATTCATTAATAACTATCTGCACATTCAATTCATCCACCTTGTTACGAATGCTCCTCGCATTGACACACAAAGCCTTCAGGCTTGTTTTTACAACACTCTTAGCCCTTGTATAATTATGTTGAAAAGTGTCTCTTTCTGCTTTTTGCCCTGGATTTGCCTGCCTGCCACTTTTACTTTTCACCTTAATACTTTTTGCTTCTACCCTCATTTTACACCCCTCTGTCTCTCTGCACTTGTTCCCATCCCCCTGCCACATTAGTTTAAAGCCTCCTGAACAGCAGTAGCAAATGCTCCCCCTAGGATATTGGTTCCAGTCCAGCCCAGGAGCAGACCGTCCTGTTTGTACCGGTCCCACCTCCCCCAGAACTGGTTCCAATGCCCCAGAAATTTGAATCCCTCCCCCTTGCACCATTTCTCAAGCCACATATTCATCTGAAATATCCTCCTATTTCTACTCTGACTAGCACGTGGCACGGGTAGTAATCCAGAGATTATTACCTTTCTGGTCCTACTTTTTAGTTTATCTCCTAACTCCCTAAATTCACCTTGTAGGACCTCATCCCGTTCTTTACCTATATCGTTGGTACCTATGTGCACCACGACCACTGGCTGTTCACCCTCCCATTCCAGAATGTCCTGCAGCCGCTCAGAGACATCCTTGACCCTTGCACCAGGGAGGCAACATACCATCCTGGAGTCTCGTTTGCAGCCGCAGAAACGCCTATCTATTCCCCTTACAATCGAATCCCCTATCACTATAGCTCTCCCACTCCTTTTCCTTCCCTCCTGTGCCGCAGAGCCACCCATGGTGCCATGAACTCGGCTGCTGCTGCCTTCCCCTGATGAGACATCTCCCCCAACAGTATCCAAAACAGTATATCTGTTTAGGAGGGAGATGACCTCAGGGGACTCCTGCACTACCTGCCTACTGCTACGCTGTCTAGTGGCCACCCCTTCCCTTTCTGCCTGTGTAGCCTTTACCTGCATTACTTTTGTCACTTGACCTTATAAGAGATGATAGCTATGTATAAATATATTTGCCAAAGACTTTTGCACAGCACTGTAGTAATTTTGTTTTTTGCTGCAGCAAAAAAGACCAAATTTCATGACATAAGTGAGTGATGACAAACCTGATTCTGATGTGGGTCTCTATTGTGGACTGAGAGTGGGAAGGTGGCAGGGAGAGGGGAATCATGGTTGGGAAAAGGGAAAGGGAGAGGGGAGCAACTGGGAAGCACCGGAGAGACATTCTGTAATGATCAATAAACCAGTTGTTTAAAATCAAGTGACCTTGCCTGGTATCTCAGGGCTGGGCGTGTCTACACCTGTGTTACACCTCCCCCCCCCCCCACCCCCGTATTGTTTTTCTCTCCCCAGCTGCTGTCTAACCTGCTGAGTTTTTCCAGCGGTTTTCAATCCTGGTGCGTGGACTGTCCATTTTACAACGGTGCTGTCACATGGTTCGTAGGACAGTTAAAGGGTTCGGAATTGAGCTTGCACAAGGTCACCAGTAGTGATAATTATGATTAAGCCACAAACAAGAAAAAATCTGCAGATGCTGGAAATCCAAGCAACGCACACAAAATGCTGGAGGAATGCAGCAGGCCAGGCAGCATCTATGGAAAAGAGTCAACAGTTGACGTTTGGGGCCGAGACCCTACGGCAGGATGATTGTAATTGTGCCATTTTGAAAGCTGATGGGTGGAATCTACATTAGTTTAAAAAATCCCCTATTAAAAACTAAATTTCACAGCTCTGTAATTCCGCATGCTCTCGAGACAAGTCTTCACATGTCCATTCTTAACGGGAAACATTTAGATTGTGAAAATGCTGGTGATTGCTGATGATGCAAGAATGCTATAGAAAATCAAAATAATAGAATTTCTCAGCAGGCCGGGTAGCATCTACAGGCAAGAAAAACATGAGCTACGATTTCAAGCTTGAGATCATTTATCAGAATGATTAGCTTCTTAGCAACTATAATTATGACTCTGCGTACCATAACCAGAAAGAAGCAGTGAGGAAAACTATTGGGGGAAATTTGATGATTAGGCAATTCGGAATCCAGTAACAGAGTGGCTGGTGGTGACCTGTGTTCAACCTGCAGGAATCAGAATCAGAACCTGCCAACTATCCCACACCCCTTCCGCGGTGCTCCACCCTCGCCATTCCAAACATCCTTTGCTCCCACCAGACTGACAAACTCACTCTTCACTTCATGTTGACAAATGTAGCACTGTGCAAAAGTTTTAGGCGCCCTAGCTGTACATACATGCCTAAGACTTTTGCACAATACTGTAAACGTCAAGATTCGGGTCAAATACAATCATTAGTCACGTCGTGGTTAAGTTTTTGAACTCATGCTCTGAAGTAAACATAGAAACACAAAAAACCTCCAGCACAATACAGGCCCTTAAGCCCACAAAGTTGGACATATTGGAAACATGCAGTGGGTTAGGCAGTCTTTGCTAAAGGTGCTAGTTTGAAGACCCTTCATGAAAACTGGGAAGGGGGGGATCACATTAGTGTTAAGTTGCAGAGAGAGTGCGGGGTTGGATAGGACAAAGGGAGCATCTCCTACAGCGTGAGGCCAGAGTTGTCAGGGGTTTACAGGCTAATTGCTTGGATGAGCTCATTCCAGTAGAAGCAGCTTTCATCTGCGGAGCTGGTGGAGTGGGAAAGCGAAAAGGTCAGTGTGTAAGAAGTACAGTCAAGGGAATACATGTATTGGAACTGGTTGGGTCTCTGTTCAAGAGAAGAGTGGAGGACTCTCAGATCATCCTGGTACAAGAAGGAAGTAAAGAGGGATTCTACATTTGTGGGAAAGATCATCATTATCATCATCATCATCATCTTTATGATGTGGGTGATCATGGTCTTCCACTCTTCTTTAATCAGTAGCCTGATGACTTTCTGTGGGGAAGGCCCCTTCACATTGAATGTTCTTAATCTTTTCTCTATCCATTTACATGATTATTCTTGGCAGTTTTTTTCTACAGAAGTGGTTTGCCGTTGCCTTCTTCTGGGCAGTGTCTTTACAAGACGGGTGACTCCCAGCCACTATCAATACTCTTCAGAGATTGTCTGCCTGGCATCAGTGGTGGTATAACCAGGACTTGTGATCTTCACCGGCTGCTCACCATCCACCACCTTCTCCCCATGGTTTCACATGAACCTGATCAGGAGCCAAGCAGATGCTACACCTTGCCCAAAGGTAACCTGCAGTCTAGCGGAGGGAAGGAGCGCCTTACTCCTCCATGGGTAGAGATGTATCTCCACGCTACCACCCAATGCACATACTTCCACTTCGTCACACATATAATGAGGTGAAAAGCTTCTTGCTTACTGTTCATACAGATCAATTCATGAGATAAAGATAAAAATAAGGGTTAGGTTCACTTGTCACAATGATACATACAAGGCAGTGCATCATTTGTGCTGGAGCAGTTCGCAATGGGAGCAGGTGGTGAATGGTCGTATGAGCAGCCGGTGCAGATCACAAGTCCTGGTTATGCGACCACTGACACCAGGCAGACAATCTCTGAAGAGTATTGATAATGGCGGGGGGGGGGTCACCCATCTTGTAAAGACACTGCCCAGAAGAAGCCAATGGCAAATCACTTCTTAGAAAACAAGAACAATCATGGTCACAGGTAGTCCATAATCGCCTTTATCATGACATGGCGTATAATGACGATGATTACGTGCTCTGTGCTGTGTGCTGTCGGTACTGTGTTCTGCAACTCGGCCCTGGAGGGGCGTTGTTTCATTTGGCTGCATTCATGATTGGTTGAATGACAATTAAACTTGACCTTGAACTCAAACAACAGTAAACTAATTCCATCTCTAATTCTAATTCAACTTAGCAAGCCCACAACTTACTAACCCGAACCTGTACATCTTTGGAATGTGGGAGGAAACCCGGAGCGCCTGAAGGAAATCCTCATTGGAAGAACGCAACGGAAATGAAACAGAATCTTACAGATGGCACTGTGAAGTGTTGTGCCAACTGCTACGCTACTGCCCCATCCTGTAATTAAGCTAACTGAACGCTGATGAGAATTGATGGGAATTGTGCCCTGATCACTGATCACAAGAAAAGAGAAAATCTGCCGAATCCCTTCATCAGGGCTGGATAAAAGTGATCAGAAGTCAAAGTAAGAAGTTGGGGGAAGAGGAGGAAGAAGTGCAATGTGGTAGGGTGATATGTGATAATGGGAGAGGGGAAGTAAAGAGCTGGGAAGTTGATTGGTGTAAGAGGTAAAGGGCTGGAGAAGGGGGAATCTGATAGAGATGGTGGAAGGCCATGGAAGAAAGGGAAGAAGGAGGGGCACCAGAGGGATGTGATGGGCAAGTAAGGAGATAAGATGAGAGAGGGAAATGGGAATAGGGAATAGAGAAGGAGAAGGAGGGGAACAATTACCGGAAGTTTGAGAAATCGATGTTCATGCTGTCCAGATTGAATATAAAGTGTTGCTGCTCCAACCTGAGTGTGGCCTCATTGCAACAGCAGAGGAGGACGTGGACTGATGTCAGAAGGGGAATGGGAAGTAAATTGAAATAGGCTCACATGTCGGACTAGGAATGGGAAGTAAATTGAAATAGGCTGACATCTCGGAAAGGCTGATCACTGACTGCTGGCGAGGTAATAGCTGTCCACTACTGTGATGTCCTACACAGTGCATTGAGGCGGGACAAGATAAAGCAATAAAGCAATGGAGAATAAAGTGTAACAGTTACAGAGAAAGTGCAGTGCAGTCAAACAATACAGGGTAAGATCATAACGATGTAGATTGTGAGGTTATTAAACTAGGGAACTGCTCAGCTTTTTAAACATGTTTTTATCTGCAAACGTGATTCCATAAACACAAGGGATTTTGCAGATGCTGGAAATCCAAAGCAACACACGCAGGAACTCATCAAGTCAGGCACCTCTGGAAATGAATAAACAATTGACGTTTCGGGCACAAGCCCTGCATCAGAATACATTTGACTGAGAAGTATTTTGAATCCACTCCGGTTTGTCTACCAGAACAACAGGTCCACAGCAGATGCCATCTCATTGGCTGTTCACTCAACCCTGAAGGATCTGAATAGCAAAGATACACACATCAGGATGATCTTAAACTGCAGTTTGGCAATCAATGCAATCATCCCCTCGATTCTAATCAATAAACCTCAATACCACCCTGTGCAATTAGATCCTTGATTTCCTCATTTGCAGACCCCAATCAAGTTGGATTGGCAACAACATCTCCTCCACAATCTCCATCAGCACAGGTGCACCACAAGGCTGTGTGCTTAGCCCCCGCCTCTACTTGCTTTACACTTATGGCTGTGAGGCTAAGTACAGCTCCAACGCTATATTCAAGTTTGCTGATGACACCACTGTAGTGGGCCATATCAAAGGTGGTGATAAATCAGCATAGAGGAGGACAATTGAAAAGCTGGCTGAGTGGTGCCACCACAGCAATCTCTTACTCAATGTCAGCAAGAGGAGGAGGAAATCAGAAGCCCATGAGCCAGTCCTCATCGAAGGATCAGAAGTGCAGAGGGTCAGCAATGTTAAACTCCTTGGTATTATTTCGGATGACCTGTCCTGGGCTCAGCACCTAAGTGCAGTTACGAAGAAAGCATGGCAATGTGTCTACTGCCTTAGGAGTTTGCAAAGATTTTACCATCCGTCTCTTCTTGTTGCTGCTAACGGGAAGAAAGTACAGGAGCCTCAGAACTCACACCACCAGATCAAGAACAGTTACCACCTCCCAACAATCTGGTTATTGAACCAAAGGGGATTGTAACGTTCTCCTTCGTGTGTCACAAACGCTGAATTTAACGTCGAGATAAACCACAGTTAATAAGAACCAGATCGCAGCAAGATTAACCATTTACTGTTCACTCTTCACATTAACATATGGTGAAAACTGTTGATAAAACAATACAAGATTAATACAGTATTTGTTCCTTCCTTAATATCACATTTCAAGTGTAAATACTTGCAAAGGTGACTATAACTACATTACACTAAGGTGCAGTATACAGGGAGAGTTTACCTGCTCCATTGACTACTTTAAATACACTTCCATGCAAACTATCCGCGACTCTTTAACTAACGAAAGCATAAACATTATCTACCGTCGTTACTTCTAACAGGATCGGCATTAACATCTTAGTTCAATATATCGATTATCTATTAACTTACAGCGTTGCTCTCACTGTGATTTCTCATGCCTGCAAAACAACTTCTGCTCGGGTCTGCCTCGTGGTAAGCCCCCACCCTCGCGCTAATTTCAAACCGGTATTTTCCCACAAGACACGGCGAAACCGGATGTGACGTCATCGCATGCCGATATATTTTACATGCAATGAGTATACTTTAAACACTTCTAATTCTAACTAGAAAATACTATTGAATGAATTACTAAGCAAAAATATTATAAACTAAATAACTGTCGTAAAGACAGCACACTCCCCGCTTGACCTTCGTAAGGTCACAATGAGCAGAGTACAAACTTAGTCTCTTAATCAGTCATTGGGTAGAAGTAGAATAACTTCTGTAACTGGCCTTTGGTAAATTTTCACATCGCCTTGGTCGGTAGTCTTCAATTCGATCTTCCTGACATGTCCATCCTCGCTAGGGAATGTAGCAGTGATTCTGGCCGTTGGCCAGCTGTTGCGGGTGATTTGCTTGTCCCTGAGCAGGACTAAGTCTCCAACTTGAAGATTCCTGTGGGGTTCTGTCCATTTTTGTCTCTGTTGCAACAAAGGTAGATATTTTTGTCTCCAGCGAGGCCAGAACTGATTTGCCAGAGCCTGGACTTGTCTCCATTGCTTTGTGTACAAATCCTTATCTGAAAAGTCTCCTGGTGGAGGAGGTGCTCCTGCCTTCTGCGTAAGGAGCGTTGATGGCGAAAGTATAAAGGGGTTTTCTGGGTCAGAAGACACAGGTAGGAATGATTGTGCATTTATAATGGCTGTGACCTCTGCCATTAGGGTGCACAGTACCTCGTGGGCCAATCGGGTGCGTTGCTGCATCTCAGGTTTCCTTTTCCGGGTTTTCCGTAAGGACGTGAACCGTTTGACTGCCTGCTCTTTGTTATCTGGTGAGCGCTGGCGTGGTTCTCTGAAAGGCAATGGGGCAACCCCATTATTTGCTTCATCTCTGAAGACCTTGGTGTCTTTGGGTTTTAAAGAAATGGTATCTTGAGCTGATTGTGCAAGTTTGTTTCCGTGCTCGGTTTGAACGAAGACTGACTGACCTAGCGTCTCGTCGGTTACTTTACGCTTGGTAATGTCTTGTTGTGCTTCTTTAGGGTACACCTCAGTGAGGCAGATCTTGGAACAAGAACGGCTTGACTGAGTTTGACCGCAAACTTCTGTACAGTTCGAGCTGACAATTGTTGTCCTGGAGTGAACCTCTCCCTCCCCGCCGTCCTGTTGTGGGGGTGAAGGAGCGTTGTCGGTTCTTTCATTCTTGACTTCATCACGGAGCCGTGAGGGTAAATTTCCTTCCTCGTATGGATGTGATGCAATCGTGACTCTCTGAGGTTCCTCGTAGCTGGGGAAGTTATCGAATAGGTATGGAGAGGGGAGACGAGCCTGCCAGTCTGTTTGATATTGTACATAGTCGCTTGTGCGTTCCAGTCTGGTCCTTTCTAAAGTAGATCTTGCTTCGGTCAGATCACGCGACCCTTCAGCTTCTTCTATGTACTCTGCTTCCGCCATGGCAGCTTCTTCTTCTCTTTCTAGCTGCAGCACTTGCATCTCTGTCGATATTTTTGCCATTTCCAACTGGGTTTCGGCTTCTCTGGCGGCCCCTTCTCTCTGGATTTCGGCTTCTCTGGCAGCCTCTTCTCCTTGTCTGGTGGCCCTTTCTTTCTGGATTTCGGCTTCTCTGGCGGCCCTTTCTTTCTGGATTTCGGCTTCTCTGGCAGCCTCTTCTCTTTGTCTGGCGGCCCTTTCTTTCTGGATTTCGGCTTCTCTGGCAGCCTCTTCTCTTTGTCTGGCGGCCCTTTCTTTCTGGATTTTGACTTCTCTGGTGGCCTGTTTCATTTTCAAAACTGCTTCTTGTCTGGCGTAACGCAGTCGCACCTTGGCGGCTTCTGCCTTGGCTCTTGCCTGTGTGGACTTACTTGATGTCGTTCTACTGCCCTTGTTGCTGGGTGCCATCGACTTGATCCCGGATCGAGCTGACATTGCAGCACTTGAAACACCTGATAATGCCGCTTTTTCACTGTAACGTTCTCCTTCGCATGTCACGAACGCCGAATTTAGCGTCGAGATAAACCACAGTTAATAAGAACCAGATCGCAGCAAGATTAACCATTTACTGTTCACTCTTCACATTAACATATGGTGAAAACTGTTGGTAAAACAATACAAGATTGATACAGTATTTGTTCCTTCCTTAATATCACATTTCAAGTGTAAATACTTGCAAAGGTGACTATAACTACATTACACTAAGGTGCAGTATACAGGGAGAGTTTACCTGCTCCATTGACTACTTTAAATACACTTCCATGCAAACTATCCGCGACTCTTTAACTAACGAAAGCATAAACATTATCTACCGTCGTTACTTCTAACAGGATCGGCATTAACATCTTAGTTCAATATATCGATTATCTATTAACTTACAGCGTTGCTCTCACTGTGATTTCTCATGCCTGCAAAACAACTTCTGCTCGGGTCTGCCTCGTGGTAAGCCCCCACCCTCGCGTTAATTTCAAACCGGTATTTTCCCACAAGACACGGCGAAACCGGATGTGACGTCATCGCATGCCGATATATTTTACATGCAATGAGTATACTTTAAACACTTCTAATTCTAACTAGAAAATACTATCGAATGAATTACTAAGCAAAAATATTATAAACTAAATAACTGTCGTAAAGACAGCACAGGGATAATTACACTCAATCTCACTTGCCCCATCGTTGCAATGTTCCTACAACCTGGGGTCTCACTTTCAAGGACTCTTCATCTCATGTTCTTGATACTTATTGATTATTTATTAATTATTATTATTTCTTTCTTTTTTGTATTTGCACAGTTTGTTGTCTTTTACATATTGGTTGAATGCCCAAGTTGGTGTGGTCTTTCATCGATTCTATAATGGCTATTATTCTATAATGGATTTATTTGAGTATGCCAGTGAGAAAGTGAATCTCAGGAATGTATATGTGACATTAATGTACTTTGGTGATATAATTAACTTGAACTTTGGTTGAACGCCCAAGTTGATGCGGTCTTCCATTGATTCTTTTACGGTTATTATTAACGGACTAGAAGGGCCGAGATGGTCTATTTCCATGCTGTAGTTGTTATTGTTATATTCTGTAATGGAATTATTGAGTATGCCCACAAGGAAATGAATCTCAGGGTCGTATAAGTGACATGTGTGAACTTTGGCAATTAATTTACTTTGAACTTTGAGTCAGGATAGATGTCATGGTCCCATGTCCTTGCCATGTACCCACACCCTTTCTATTTCCTTTCCTTTGAACAGCTCGTAAACCTGCGTTGCACTTTGACATAGATTGCGCTTCAACCAGTATTTCTGGTTGTGCATCCAACATCCTTGCAACCCTCTTTGCAGAAAGATTTCTGATGCCTTCTGCCCGAATTCTCTCGCATTTGAGCTTTGATGTATGTTGCCTTCTCACTTACTGGAAATGGTTTGCTCCTACCTCCCCTCTCTCAATCCTGACTTTAAACAATTGTTCATTTTCAATATATAATTCTTTACTTTTTAGTATAATCCTTTATAATTGCTGAGCGGTGTTTCTTTTGTTGCATGTCGTGTCTTGACTGATACACCACAGCAAATTCCTAATATATGTAAATGTATCTGGTGAATAACGTTGATTTTTGATGCTTGAAATGATTCCTTTGTCGGATTAACAATTGCCTTTATTGTGGGCTTCAATAAATGTTTTTAATTTTGCGAGCATATTCCATATAGCTGTAGAGAAAATTATATTAACAAAGGACTTTCCTATTTTGACACAACGCACACAGTTTGTATGGGTGCCAAAAGGCGCACAATGTGAGGCAATGCCTCTCCCTTTCTTTCCACACACTTATCAAATTACTTTTCATTAAAATGTACAGGGCCTGCTCGGAAGGTTACTGGGATAGCAGCGGAGAGTTATGATCCAACTGTTTCAAAACCAGCTGACCTCCCAATGACCACAGCCCTCCGCTTGATCTCCACAGAAGCCTCCGCAGCTCAGTGAAACAGAGCAGTGACTTCTAAAATTAAAAGAAGGCGCCGAGCCAAGTGAATACCATATCCTGTTTATGTTCACTGAGGAGGTCAGAAAAGAAAAATAACAGCATCTTTGCGGGCATGAACCAACAGCCAACAAAAACTCCATATTCTAAAATTCAAAACCCACTCCCTTTATTGTAATTGAATATGGCAAAGTTCAAGGGTCAAGGAGCAACTTGAGTCGCAATATACATTTATAACTATTAAGAATTTGCTGCGGTGTGTAGACATGACATACAACAAAGAACACCATTCAACAATTATACAGGTTAAACAATTATATTAAAGTAAGTTTGAGGTTAAAGTCGAGATATGGAAAAAGATGTGCGCAAATGCATAAACACAAGCAGGTGTTTGCAATGCAAACAGATAGATATCTGATTCTTTCAAGGCAGAGTTAATTTATTTATATACACCCTTGCCACTTTATCAGAATCAGAATCAGGTTTAATATCACCGGCATATGTCGTGAAATTTGTTAACTTTGCGACAGCAGTTCAATGAAATACATAATAAAACAAGAATAAAGAATTACTGTCAGTATAGATATGTATATTAAATAGTTCAGTTAAAATAAGTAGTGTAAAAACAGAAATAAATTTAAGAAGTATTGAGGTAGAGTTCATGGGTTCAATGCCCATTTAGAAATCGGATGGCGGAGGGGAAGAAGCTGTTCTTGAATCATTGAGTGTGTGCCTTCAGGCTTCTGTGCCTCCTACCTGATGATAACAATGAAAAGAGGGCATGCCTTGTGTGGTGAGGGTCCTCAATAATAGACACCAACTTCCTGAGGCGCCACTCCTTGAAGATGTCTTGGATACTACAGAGGTACCCATGATAACAGACAGACAGACAGACAGACATACTTTATTGATCCCGAGGGAAATTGGGTTTCGTTACAGTCGCACATACCAAGAACAGTGTAGAAATATAGCAATATCTAAACCATAAATAATTAAATAATAATAAGTAAATAATGCCATGGAAATTAGTCCAGGACCAGCCTATTGGCTCAGGGTGTCTGACACTCCGAGGGAGGAGTTGTAAAGTTTGATGGCCACAGGCAGAAATGACTTCCTATGACGTTCAGTGTTGCATCTCGGTTGCATCTCAACTTTGCCACTTTCTACATCTGACCTTGATCCTACGCAGTGGCTTTCCCCATACCAGCCGGTGATGCAGCCAGTCAGAATGTTTTCCACAGTACATCTCCTGTACCTGATAAAGTGTTTATGGTCTTCTGCTGCTGTAGTCCAGCCACTTTAAGGTTCAACAGGTTGTGCCCTCAGAGATGCTCGTCTCCACACCATTGTTGTAACTGTGGTTATTTGAGTTACTGACACCTTCCTGTCAGCTTGAACCAGTCTGGCCATTCTCCTCTAAACTCTCTCATTAACAGAGCCTTTTCAGTCACAGAACTGCCTCACACCGTATATATTATTTTCTGGATCACATCAGTTTCTAGAGACTGTGTGAAAATCCCAGGAGATCAACAGTTTCTGAGGTATTCAAACCACCCCGCCTGGCACCAACAATCATTTGCTGGTCAAAGTCATCTAGATTACACTTCTTCCCCTTTCTGATATTTGGGCTGAACAACTGAACCTTTTGACCGTGTTGGCAAACTTTTATGCATTGAGTTGCTGCCACAGTATAGGCTTATTAGAGATTTGCATTAATGAGTATGTCTGCGAGTACCTAATAAAGTGATGGTGAGTCTATGCTGCTTCCTTAAGGTTATCATTAAAATTACCTATTAAAATGCTCCCACTGTCGTGTGTCCAAATAATCTCTGATAACCAAGTCCAGCTCTTGGCCTTCACGTATAGCTCAGCTACTAAGCCAGGCAGAACTTCTTCTATTGACAGGAAAAGGGGAAAAGATGGGTTACTGGTGCCTTAAAACCAGTCTCTTTGGGCAGATGGTGTTTGTCAGCCATGGTTGTCAGCTCATCTGGGAGAAGGAAAACTCTGATCTCAAACCTCCAAGGCCTTGCGACTACACCCACTCACGGGGGACGGTTCAGGAGTAATATCCTGCTGGAAAAGTCTGGAGATGGAGTCCGTAAGGCAGTCCTACACTGAGTTCAATGCTGGCTAGCAACTCCTGATGCTACTGGTGCCAAACTGTATCAGTCTCTGCCGTTCCTTTGGATTCATCAGCTGCATGGAGAGGGGGAGCTAGCTGCTTGGGCAAGAGCATACTGCACATATTGTACTGCCCAGGTTTGCATATAGGGTTGCATTTCACAATGGCATCTAGGACGCAATATCCATGGCCAACAGAGGGCCTCAGAATGCATGTTAAAGTTCAAAGTTCAAAATAAATTTATTAACAAAGTATGTATGTGTCACCATCTACAGCTCTGAGATTCATTTTCTTGTGGGCGCCCTCAAAAAAATCTATAGAATAATAACCATAATGGAAGCAATGAAAGACCACCCAACTTGATTGTTCAACCTATGTGCAGAAGACAACAAGCTGTGCAAATGCATAAAGAAAGAAAGAAGAAGAATAAAAAAAAACAAGCAATAAATATCAAGAACAGGAGTCAAATGGTTGTGGGAGCATTTCAATGATGGGGCAAGTGAAGTTGAGTGAAGTTATTCCCTTTGGTAAGAGCCTGATTGTTGAGGAGAAGTAACTCTTCCAAATTTCAGAACATATGCCGCTGATATTAAACCTGATTCTGTTTCTGAAAGATCCCACCCACCCCTTCACGGACTCTTTGTCCCACTCCCATCAAAGATGAGGCTAAATTGCATCCTCACCAGGACCATCAGACTAAAAAAAAAGCCCGGTTTCTTTCCCTGAACAATATGGCTGATCAACACTTCCACCCACAAGCCCAACTCACCACGCTACAAACACATCACCTGGTGTCACTTACAGCCTTCGCATTTAACAATTACTTGTGTACTCTGTGGTTCATACTTGCAAATACAAAAACATCTGCAGATGATGGAAATCCAAAAAAAAAACACATGAAATGCCAGAGGAACTCAGCAGGTCAGGCACCATCTATGGAAAAGAGTTAAACAGTTGACGTTTTGGGCCGAGATCTTTAGGGCTGGGAAGGAAGAGGAGAAGTCAGAATAAGAAGATGGGAGGGGGGAGATAGAAGTACAAGGTGGTAGGTGATAGGTGAAACAGAGAGGGAAGGGGGTTAGATAAATATTTTATACTCGTACATTTTGGACTACTTATTTAATTTATTGTTTTATTTTGTAACTTTTAGTTTTTTTGTGTATGACAATGTACTGCTGCCGCAAAAGAATTAATTTCGTGACATGTGCCGGTGACATTAAACCTGATTCTGATTGCTTTTATATTTATTGTGCTTTCATTGTGATTTTATGCTTTCTGTGTTGTTTTTATGCTGCATCGGATCCGGAGTAACAATCATTTTGTTCTCCTTTGCACTCGTGTTCTGAAGAATGGCAGTAAACTATCTTGAATCCTGAAAATAGTCCCTGCTCGGATAGGCAAATTAGAACAGGGCCCTTTCAGATACTGTTTCATTACAATCAGACGCTGCGTTAGGATTGAATTGCAGCGTTTGTTACTGGGATAATCAACACAGCAGTGAATAATCAGTAAGGGCAGGCCTGGCAGGGCGTTGAAAGGAAATGGCACCGATGAGTTATCAGTCTGAACAATGCTCCCACCAAGGTGTTGTATTCAGAACGCACTGAGGTCCCTGAGACATTAGCATTTCTTTAACAAAGGCTGGATTTATACAGCTGGCTTCACTTAACTGCTCCTTTCACTGAGAGACCATGCAGCCGAATGGCGGCACAGCAAGTACGTGGGACCTGTGTGTTTACTCTGCAAACTGCATAATAGAGTAGCAATTGCTTTGGAAAAGCTTGTGGGGGTTGGGAAGGGAAGATAATACAGCTTCGCAAATTTCCTCTCTTTATGCAAATTGCAGGCAGAAATTTTTAATGTGCAAAGTTGATTAACTCTTGAGGTACCATTGTGACACCCGGCTGGTTGCAGTCTTCTTAGAGGTATGGTCACCTTGTCGTGGCGGAGAGGCCAGTGAGTTCCCGAGATCCTGAAAGCGATGCTGTCTGGCCATCATCAGGGGTCCTCCCCATCCTCTTCTCTCACTGCTACCATTAGGTAGAAGATACAAGAGCCTCAGGACTCATGCCACCAGGCTCAAGAGCAATTACAACACCTCAACCATCTGGCTCTTGAATAAAAGGAGACAATGGTTGGGAGGGCTTTACGCATGATCTGCTGGACCTAATCCACTTCCTTTTGTAAGATTTTCTGTTCAACGGCATTGGTGTTTCTATACCAGGCTGTGATGCATACCAGCTGGTGGCGCTAGGTGTAGAGGGAGGGAGAGAAAGAAAATTTTAAAAACGCAGTTGCTGAAAGTCTGAGATAAAAACAGAGGATGCTGGAAACAGCTACGCAGATCAGGCAGCATCTATGGAGAGAGAAGCCTGGGACACTTAGAACAGTGCCAAAATGTGCTGACCATATCACCTACTCTAGAGACTGCCTAGAATTCCCCTAGCACAGAGCCCTCTATTTTTCTAAGATCCATGTACCTATCCAAGAAGCTCTTAAAAGACCCTATCATATACATTTGCACCACCACCGCCAGCAGTACATTCCACGCACCCACCACTCTCTGTGTGAAAAACTTACCCCTGACATCCCCAAGGTACCTACTTCCAAGCTATGCCCCCCTCAAGTTAGTCATTTCAGCCCTGGGGAAAAAGCCACACGATCAATGCCCCTCATCATCTTATACGCCTCTATCAGGTCACCTCTCATCGTCCGTCGCTCCAAGGAGAAAAGGCCAAGTACACTCAACCAAGCATACTTTATTGCGTTGGAAAATGCACAGAGCATTTTATACGCAATGATGCAGTCAACGATCCAGGAACAGCAACATGCAAAATCCTGGAAGAACTCAACATTTTGAGTCAAAACCTTGAATCAGGACTGAGACTGGAGAGGGGAGTTGGCCATTCCAGAGAGGAGAAGGAGAATCAGAATCAGAAGCAAGTTTAATATCTGGCATAAGTCGTGATATTTTTAACTTTGCAGCTGCAGCAGCTTGCAATGCTTATTAATAGAAGAAACTGTGAGTTACATTTATTATAGCTAAGTTAAATTAGTAGTGCAAAAATCTCAATAAAAAGGTAGTGAGGGGGTTTAGTATCCTTTCAGAAATCAGATGGCAGAGGGGAATCAGGGAGTGAGGGAAACAAGCAGTCTCCCTTTCTGCACCCAGCTGCTGCTTGACCAACTGAGGTCCTCTGGCAGATGCTTGTTGATCCAGATTCAAGCATCTGCCATCTCTTGTGCCCCTGTAAGACTCAGCACGTGAGCAAGTTTCCATGGAGGAAGAAAGGGGGTCTGGAAAAGTTTGAGAAAAACTACGATAATTAAAGTTCAGGAGAATGGCCTTTATGTTGTCTATCGAGGTAAAACACATGAAAGACCATAAAACCATAAGAATTAGGACCAGAATTAGGCCATTGCGCCCATCATCTGCTCTGCCATTTCATCATAACTGATCCATCATTCCTTGTAGCCCCAGTCTCCGACCCTCTCCCTATGTCCCCTCATGCCCTGACCAATCAAGAATCTATTATCCTCGACCTTAAATATACTCAATGACTTGGCCTCCACAGCTGCCCGTGGCAATGAATTCCACAGATGTAGTGCTCCCTAGCTAAAGATATTCCTTTTTATCTCTGCTCTAAAAGGATGCCCCTCCATTCTGAAGCTGTATCCTCTGGTCACAGGAAACATCTTGTCCAGATCCACTCTATCGAGGCCTTTCAACATTCGATAGGTTTCAATGAGGTCGCCCTTCATTCTTCTGAATTCCGGTGTGTAGAGTCCCAGAGTCATCAAATGCTCCTCAACCTTCGTGAACCTCCTTTGAACCCTCTCCAATGTCCGCACATCCTTTCTTAGATAAGGGGCCCAAAACTGCTCCAAGTGAGGCCTCATCAGTGCTTGACAAAGTCTCAAGCGAGAACCATCCTTGCTTTTGTATTTTAGTCCACTCAAAATGAATACTGACATTGAATTTGCCTTCCCTGCCACCGACTGAACCTACAAATGATCCTTTAGGGAATCCTACACAAGGAGTCCCAAGTCCCTTTGCACCTCGGATTTCTACATCTTTGCTTCTTCTGCCAAAGAGCGTGACCACACACTTCCCAACACGGTATTCCATGATACAGCAGAAAGTTCAGCGAGCAGCTAGACTGCTAAAATAATTAAAGTTCTTGCTCTTAGTGATGCTGAACAGGTGAACCATTAAATAATTATTATGCTTAAGTCCCATCAATTTAAAACTGGGGAGAAAACAAACCCTTGATCCCTTTGAGCAATTTGTGGGTAAACGGATTATGTAGCACGCGGACGAATTCCAGGGACAAGCCATCAGCAGAGTTTTGAGTCCACCTTGTCATAATTTCACAGTCCCAAGGCTCGACAGCTAAGATCATTGCACAAGGTTACTCGAAGCAGGCAGAGCCAGCAGTGTGCTGGTTGTGTGGCACTGGATGCTGCCTCTCACGCTAAAATCTATACAACTCTATTTCTAATGAAATCCTTGACCTTTCTTTCCACATGCTGAAATATCTCAGGGCAACTTATTCCTGCAGAGGCTCACTGTGTCCGTCCAAGTAACGGAAGCAACCAGTGATTAGGTTGTTCCAGATCACAAATTTTCTTAATTGGGTCTTAATATTTTTAAACTGATGAAAGCTTTTATGTATTCATAGCAGTGCTGACTCATCACTTGTGCTCCATTCGTTCACTCATCTAGTAGTCGTCAAGGTCGTCTCATTAGAGAACAGATCTGGGAGCCTTAGCGAGAGAGCAGAGGAGATTTATCAGGATGCCAAACACGAGAAAGGTCTGCAGTTGCTGGAAATACAAAGACACAAATACACACACAAAATGCTGGAGGAACTCTCTGCAGGCCAGGGAGCATCTATGGAAACGAATAGGCTGTCGATGTTTCGGGCCGAGACCCTTCTTCAGGGCTGGAGCGGAAGGGGAGAAGTCAGAGTAAGAAGGTGGAGGGAGAGGAGGAAGAAACACGTGATAGGTGAAACTGGGAGAGAGGGAGGCGATGGGGCCTCCTGTATTTCAGTGAGGCCAGTGTAGATTGGGAGTCTGCTTTGTTGAGCTCCTTCATTGTGTCCACCAGAGAAAGGGGGATCTCCCAGTGGCCACCCATTCCATTTCTACTTCCCATTCCCATTCCACCACGTCAGTCTGTGGCCTCCTCTACGGCCACGATGAGGCCGCACTCAGGTTGGAGGAGCAACACCTTATATTCCATCTGGGTAGCCTCCAACCTGATGGAATGAACATCAAATTCTCAAATGGGGCATGATTGCAAGCACTTAATTATCCTGAGTTGCCAAGCTAGGAGACCATCTTGGTAGCAGTGGAAGTGAAATCCAACTAAGAGCTAACACAAAATCGTTATCTACCAGATCGACATTAAAGTCCATTTGATTTGTAGTATCTTAAATTCTCAGACCTATATGTGATTCCAGGCCCCAGACAGGAATGGCAGATTCTGAAATAGCAGTTAGTTCAGGGTGATTGTGAATGATAGCGAAAGGTTAATCAGATTGGAGCAAAGGAAGATGCAGAGTGGCCTTATGCGCTGGATATTAGGCAGAGGAGAGTTATGGTTAGCACGACACTTTACAGTACCAACGACCCGGATTCAATTCCCGCTGCTACCCATAAGGGGTTTGTACGTTATCTCCGTGACCATATGGGTTTCCACAGTCCAAAGACATGCTGCTTGCTTGATTAATTGGTCACGGTAAATTTCTCTGTGAATAGGCAAGGACTGAATTGGGGAGTTGCTGGGAGGCAAAGCTCAAAGGGCTGGAGGGACCAATTCTGTGCTGTATCTCAGTAAGTACATAGATACATAGATAGATAGATGGATGGATAGATGGATAGATAGATAGATAGATAGATAGATAGATAGATAGATAGATAGATAGATAGATAGATAGATAGATAGATAGACAGACAGATAGACAGAAATATAGATAGATAGCTAGATGGATAAATAGATAGATACCCAATTTCCAGGCTACAAGAGGCTTATTGCCGACCTCAGCTTTCTAGCACAGTGGCACGACCTTTCCAAATGGTCAGAATTTTTGGTGATGAAGTTAAGCTTTTAACAAATAACCTCTGCTCGGCTTTTTGATGCGAGTAAGAAGCAGTCACCAGTTCTTAATGAAATTTGCAAGTCGCAATCATTTTGAAGCTGGAAGCACAGCTTTGCAAAGTTAAGTCGAGTCGCTTTTTATTTGTCATTTCGACCATAAACTGCAGGTACAGTACACAGTGAAAATGAAACAATGTTTTTCCAGGATCCTGGTACTACATGAAACAACACAAAACTTCACTAGACTATGTGAGACAGCGCAAGGCTACACTAGACTACGTAAAACAACACAAAAAACTACACTAGACTACAGACTTATACAGGACTACATAAAGTGCACAAAACAGTGCAGGCAGTACAGTAATTAATTAATAAATAAATCATTAATAAACAGGACAATAGGCACAGTAGACGATGAATTTCAATATAATGATAAATGATGTAGATGTCAATCTAGACTCTGAGTATTGAGGAGTCTGATGGCTTGGAGGAAGAAACTGTTGCACAGGTGAGATTCTCCACCAGGTGAACACCAAGAAATTTGGTGTTCTTAACGATCTCAACGGCGGAGCCATCAATGTTCAGCAGAGAGCGATCACTCTGTGCTCTCCTGAAGTCAACAACTGTCCTTTTGTTTTGTTCACATTCAGAGACAGGTTGTTGGCTCTGCACCAGTCCATTAGTTGTTGCACCTCCTCTCTGTATGCTGACTCATCGTTCTTGCTGATGAGACCCACCACGGTCGTTTCATCAGCGAACTTGATGATGTGGTTTGAGCTGTGTGTTGCAGCATAGTCGTAGGTCAGCAGAGTGAACAGCAGTGGACTGAGCACACAGCCCTGGGGAGCCCCCGTGTTCAGTGTGATGGTGTTGGAGATGCTGCTCGCGATCCGGACTGACTGAGGTCTCCCAGTCAGGAAGTCTAAGATCCAGTTGCAGAGGGAGGTGTTCAGGCCCAGTAGGCTCAGCTTTCCGATCAGTTTCTGAGGGATGATTGTGTTGAATGCTGAACTGAAGTTTATGAACAGCATCTGAATGTATGTGTCTTGTTTGTCCAGGTGGGTGAGGGCCAGGTGGAGGGTGGTGGCAATGGCGTCGTCTGCTGAGCGAACTGCAGGGAGTAACTGGGAGACTTGTCTCCATTAGCCAAATGCAAGACAATGTGGTTATGTCATTTAGCACATCAAACGTGGTTACAAGATGGAATGTCATGGTGCCAGCACTCAAGGCATTAATTGTGGGTGTTTTAAGACCATCTGTGTGAGTTACTTTGTCCCAGCAAAAGTATCTGGAAAACTTCACATGCAGATGATGTCATTCAGAAGAAAATAGTATAAGTATCAGAAAAAAGGGGGATTGCTAGGAATAACAGGAAGATGGAGTGACAAAAAGAAGAAGAATTCATTCCTGAATCTTCGTTTTTTTGCGACGGATGCAGCGTTCGCAACTTATAGAAGGACCATGATCACCCATGTCATACGACATGCCACATAATGATGTTGACGATGGCCCACAAAGCCTTAAATTCAAACGTTTTAAACCCTATCTGATACCGGTATATACAGGCACCCTCACGATAGGAAGGTTATACTGCATCCATCTGCCCTTCAAGAACCGATCATTGCTCATTTCATTTGACACAAGTGATGCATTTCACTGTGTGTTTCGGTGTAGATTTGACAAATGAAGCTGATCTTTAATCACTTTAGACAGGGTGATTGCGCACGATCTTTTTCCCAGGGCTGGGCAATCAAGAACTAGATGACGTAGATTGAAGGTGAGAGGGAAGAGATTTTATAAGGAACCTGGGGGGGCACCTTTTCTCACCAGGAGAGAGTGTCTATATGGATTAAGCTGCGGGGGAAGGTGCAATTTGCAATGTTTTGAAGACATTTGGACTATTACACCAATAGGAAGGGTTTCGTAGAATATGAGCCGAACACAAGCAAATGGAGCTTGCTTAGGTAGAAAGCTTGGTTAGCACAGATGTGTTGGGCTGAAGGGTCTGTTCCTGTGCTGTGTGAGTTGATACCTGGCCTTGCAAGTGATGGCCAGATGACATTCACTCTCCGCTCAATGAATTTGACATTAACCTTTCCAGGGTTCAAAAGTTCAAAGTAAATTTATTATCAAATTATGTATTTGTCACCATATACTGTCTTGAGATTCATTTTCTTGCAGGCATTCATGGTAGAAATACAACTGAATCAATGAAAATCTACACACCAACAAAGAGCGACAAACAACAATGTGTAAAAGAAGACAAACTGTGGAAATACAGAAAAAGAAACGAATAATAAACAGGAGAAATTCTGGACATACTGAAGAAGGATATCGGCCTGAAACATTGACTGTCTATTCACTTCCATAGATGCTACCTGAAGCACAACGTTTACAGGATGGATGACCTGGGTTTAATTCCCGCCGTTGCCTGCTCATTTTCCCGGTGACCATGTGAGTTTCCTCCGGGTGCTCTGCTTTCCTCCCACAGTCGTCCAAAGACGTTCCAGTTGATAGGTTAATTAGTCATTGTAAATTGTCCCGTGATTAGGCTAGGGTTAAATGGGGATTGATGGGTGGCACAGATCAAAGGGCTGAAAGGGCCTGTTCTGTGCTGAATCTCAATTAATAAACAAACAAACAGATAGATAGATAGATAGATGGATAGATAAACAGATAGATAAATAGATGGACAGGTAGATAGATAGACAAATAGATCGATAGATTGATAAATAGATAGATAGACAGATAGATAGATAGATAGATAGATAGATAGATAGATAGATAGATAGATAAACAGATAGATAAATAATACCAAGAACCTGTGTTGTAGTGTATTTGAAATTAAGTCCATAAGTTGTGCTTCAGAGTTCTTGTGAGTGTAGTTATCCACACTGGTTCAGGAGCCGTCTGGATGTAAAGTAATAACTTTCTCTGAACCTGGTGGTGTGGGACCGACAGCACTTGTACCTCCTTACTCTTCTGAATTGCGAAAACAACGCAACCCAAAATAAGACTATTTTAAGAATATACCTGCACATTGCTTCGAGGTCACAGTAACCTTTAAGTCTTGGAAACAAGATACAGGTCCCAGCCTCAAACTGTCTTCTACTTACACTGTACAAAAATGAGAACCCTTACAGGACTTGCTAAGCAATGAGAAAAAAAATCCTCTCTGTGTCTAGCGTGGTGATTAATCAGTGCTCGAGTAGATCTTGACAAATCCCTCTGACAGGTGCGATGTATTCCCCTGAGAAGCAAAGGTGTGGTGTCAGACTGTGTGTTGCAACATTATAGATAAAAGAGATTCTGCAGATATTGGAAATGTGAAGCAACACACCCAAAATGCTGGGGGAGCTCAGCAGGTGAGACAGCATCCATGGGGAGGAATGAACAGTCAACATTTCAGGCCAAAGGCTCTTCGTCAGGACTGGAAAGGAAGTGGGAAGAAGGTGGGGGAGGGGAGGGAGGGAGTACAAGCTGGTAGGTGACAGGTGAAGCCAGCTGAGGGGGGCGTTAGGAAGGTAGGCAAGTATCAGATTCCACCCCTCCTCCCACCATTTATTCTGGTTTCTTCCCCTGTCCTCTCCAGTCCTGATGAAGGGCCCTGGCCTGAAACCTCGACCATTTATTCCCCTCCATAGATGCTGACTGATCTGCTGAATTCCTCCAGCATTTTGCGTGCGTTACAGTAGCATTTTTAAAATTATTTATTGGGATACCGCACAGAATATGCCCTCCTGGTACTTTGAACAGCACTGCACAACAACCCCTGATTTAGCCCTAGCCTAACCACGGGACAATTTACAATGACCACTTAACCGACCAACCAGTACGTCTTTGGACTGTGGGAGGAAACCAGAGCACCGAGAGGAAACTCACAAGGTTACGGAGGGAACTTACAGGCAGTGTCTGGCGGGAATTGAACCCTGGGTTGCTGATACTGTAAAGCGTTGTGCTACTGTGCCACCCACCATGGCAACACCAAATCCAGATGTATTCCGGTGCCAATTGGCCCACCCAGACAAACAGCCTTGAGAAGACATCTTTACAAGCCCTCACAATGAGCAGAACAGGATGCTGCCAAGTACATTTTGGAGGAGCGACAACTTATATTCCGTCTGGGTATCCTCCGACCTGAGTGAATATTGATTTCTCCTTCTGGTAAACAAAATATCCCTTTTCCCTCTTCCTTTATCTCCCACTCTGAGCTTTTACCTCTTTTCTTCTGCCTATTACTTCCCCCAGTTCCCCTCTTCTTTCCCTTTCTCTTATAGTCCACTCTCCTCTTCTATCAGGTTCCTTCTTCTCCAGCCCTTGACCTTTCCCACCCACCTGACTTCACCAATCACCTTCCAGCTATTGTCCTTAACCTTTTAATTCCGGCATCTTCCCCCTTCCTTCTCAGTCCTGAGGATTGGTCTCGGCCCGAAAAGTCGACTGTTTATTCATTTCCATAGATGCTGCCTGACCTGCTGAGCTCCTCCAGCGTTTTGTAAGTGTTGTTCTGGATTTCCAGACTTTCTCATGTTTACAGTTTCCTTGCTGATGGATTGAAGTTCTCAATTTAAGGTGATTCCAGGGATTCTACAACTGCTATGCTGAATTACAGAGAAATCAAAATAATGATTCATCGCTGCTGCTCCCAATTACAATGCAAGGAAGCCTTCCGGAAACTAACTGATATGGCTGTTGGAAGCACAGGGCGTGGTTTCATTGAAATGCCCTTTACAAAGAACCCGACAGATTATCACCAACTAAATAATTCATGGCCAGTCACTAAACTGGTGACTGGAGGAGGTGCAATTTGCAGGGAATATGGAACTGGGATAGGAAGTTGAGTGGCCAATCACCGTCTTGGAAACCACATTGGCAAAGACCCTCCGGGTAGAGTTGGGCTCTTTGGAACATGATATCTCCCCAACATAAGAGATGAGTACTACCCTCCTGGTCAAGATGTTGCCAGAGTACAACACTGTCTTGGTCGACATCTTCCAGTTAGCTCAACTTCTTTTTATGTCTGTTTTTCTCCTTTAACAGAAACATAGGAAACCTACAGCACAATACAGGCCCTTCAGCCCACAAGGTTGTGTCCAACATGTCCCTGCCCTAGAAATTACTAGGGTTATCTATAGCCCTCTATTTTTCTAAGCTCCATGTACCTATCCTAAAGTCTCTTAAAAGATCCTATCGTATCCGCCTCCACCACCTTTGATGTGTTTCTGTGTCTGTTAAGAGCCTGCGATTGATCGAGTGATCCAGTACTTTGACGTCTCCGAGAACACACTTAGGCAGCCTCAGGGTGAAAAAACTTTGAGTCGGGGCACGAGCCTACACCTGACTCTGTTTCACCAATTACAGCGTCCATTAATTGCCGATGAAAGAGTCGAGGGAGATTGAGACATCGAGGCGAATGTGGAAGGTGAGCGAGTTTCAGCGCCGAATGCCTGAGAAGGAATGTGTGAGCGGCCTGTCTCTCAGTGGCTCACTGTGACAGGTGGGTAGGCCTCTCTGCCTCGTGCAGTGTCCCTCTCTTCCGGTGAATGTCAGTGATATCGGAGGATGGTACTGTGGTTCTGCATTTATGGATTGGACTGCCATGTTTATGGTTTGTGGGCTTTTTCAGAAAAGCGGTTTTTCTGTTCTGTGTTATCGCCTGTTTCTTTTCATTTTGTTGTGCAAGGGGAGGGTGTTTGGGGGTTGATGTTCTGTTGTATTCTGTTCTTTTTTTGTGTGTGGGAGGGTATGTTCCCATTCCGTTTTGTGCAAAGGTGGGGTTTTGGGGGCTGATGATTGGGATGCTGTCTTTTTTTAGTGGGGGGAGGGGGTGTGGTTGATGTTTCTCTCTTTTTTTGTTTCATGGCTATCCGGAGAAGGTGAATTTCGGAGTTGCACATGGATACAGGCGTTGATAATAAACAAACCTTTGAACCTTTGAGATTCTGCCTATGCTGGAAGTCCAGAGTAGCACGTATGAAATGCTGGAGGAACTCACCTGTTTTGTTTGGAGGAGAATAAACGGTCGACGTTTCGATCGGAGTCCCTTCATCTGGATTGGAAAGGGAGCGGGAAGAAGCTAGAATAAGAAAGTGGGGAGAAGGGGGAGGAGTAGAAGCTGGAAGGTGAAAGGTGAAGTCAGGTAGGTGAATGGGGCAGAGGGGGTGAAGTGAGAAACTGATAGGTGAATCTTCTGCAATCTTGTACCTATTACACTATTCAATGATTCAATGGTTCAACCTAATGTCAGAGAGTGTATACAGGAGACAACCTGAAATTCTTACTCTTCACAGACATCTACGAAACCAAAAAAACCCAAAGAATGAATGACAGAGACAAAAGAACCTCAAAGTGCTGGCTCGTCCCTCTCAGCGGCAAAAGCATCTACCCTCCCCCCACTTGCTCCAGCAGAAGCACCGACACCCCCTCCCCTGCCACCATGCAAACAATAGCAAAGCTCCCAGAGGGACCTTGAAAAGCTACAGCCCGTTCCAACACTCCCTGCAACAACAACGAAAGCGGGAAACCAGCAGCTCCCTATTTCGATGCGACAATCTTCCACGTCACTTCTTCGAGTCCGCGGATTTAAGGACTGACGGGGCCTCAGAAAGAGAGAGAGAGAGAGGATTGCTCAGGTGCAGGGGCCACCTTCTGGCAGTGGCTCACACCGCCTGATGCTTCAGTCTCTCGTAACGCCCCTGTTGGCGAGCGGCTGGATTGCCCGTGTACTGTGGCGTGGTGCAAAGGCACACGTCGTCCAGGTCACGCCCGGAGATATTGAACTGCGATTTGAGAGTGAGAGCCCGCCACTCGTAGAGAACCGTAGCTTGAGCTGGAGCTGGAGATCCCAGACTCTGATAGGGATGCAGCCACACTGTTACTTATGAATACATCAGTAACATTATACTATTGTATATTTAACTATATCTCATACATGTACATAGAACTTAGAATAGTACAGAACAGTACAGGCCCTTCAGCCCACAATGTTGTGCTGACACTTAAGCCTTGCCTCCCATATAACCCTCCATTTTAAATTCCTCCATATACCTGTCTAGTAGTCTCGTAAATTTCACTAGTGTATCTGCGTCCACCACTGACTCAGGCAGTGCATTCCACGCATCAACCACTCTCTGAGTGAAAAACCTTCCTCTAATATCCCCCTTGAACTTCCTTCCCCTTACCTTAAAGCCATGTCCTCTTGTACTGAGCAGTGGTGCCCTGGGGAAGAGGCGCTGGCTGTCGACTCTGTCTATTCCTCTTAATATCTTGTACACCTCTATCATGTCTCCTCTCATCCTCCTTCTCTCCAGAGAGTAAAGCCCTAGCTCCCTTAATCTCTGATCATAATGCACACTCTCTAAACCAGGCAGCATCCTGGTAAATCTCCTCTGTACCCTTTCCAATGCTTCCACGTCCTTCCTATAGTGAGGCGACCAGAATTATTTACTTATTGAGAGAATCAGTGTGTAACAGGCCCTTCTGGCTCAGTGAGCCACAGAGCCCAACAACTCACCGATTAAACCCTAGCCTAATCACAGGACAATTAACAATGACCAATAAATCTTCCAACCAGTACATCTTTGGACTGTGGGAGGAAACCGGAGCACCAGGAGGAAACCTGAGACGAACATATGAACTCCGTACAGATGGCGCTAGATTTGAACTCCAAGCTCTGATATCCTGACCTTTAACTGCATCGTGCTAATCATTACACTACCGAGGTGCCTATTCATTTGGGGTTTAAATTCCACAGAGAGACCTGATCACAAAATCAAAGCCGACATTTGCCGAGATGCCCACCCTACGCATTCTCTCTTCTCCTATCGGGGATAGGAGTTCACATCATGGTCAACCTCATCTGGTTCCTTAATATCACTTCCCTGAACAAGAAGGAACAGCAGTGTCTCCACTTCCTAAGGAGATTGAGGAAACTGAGGCTTCCCCCATCCCCCCCCATCATTACTGAATTTTACAGGAGCATCATTGAGAGCGTCCTGACAAGTTGCATCTCCATCTGGTGTGGGACCAGCCAAGCATCGGACCGGAAGTCCCTACAAAGGACAGTGAGAATGGCCGAGAGGATCGTGGGGTCTTCCTACCTTGCAGAAACAATTATCAGGTGCGCTGCATACACAGGGCCCTTAGTATTATCAGGATCCCACCCGTCCATCCAGCATCCTCTTTGACTTTCTATCATCAGGCAGGAGACGCTGATGCATAAAGACAAGAACGGTCAGGATGGGAAACAGTTTCTTCCCTCAGGCCATTAGGATTCTGAACTCCCTGCTGCATCGCATTCGAAGTGTCACCAGTTAATCTGTTCTGTATCTGACAATAGTTAATTTATGCAATTTAGTTTATTAATATGTAATCCATATGTAGGTCTCATCCTTGCTTTCAAAAGTGATTATGTTTTATGTGTACTGCAGTGTTTTACACCTTGGTTTGGAGAACAATTGTCTCATTTGACGATATACATATATATAGTTAATTGACAATAAACGACTTGACTGTTCAAAGACAGCTTCTATCCTACTGCTATAAAGCAGTTGTGGAGTTCACTAGTTTGAGAAGATGGACACTTTTTACCCCTTTATGAACATGTACCTTTCTTTGCCAAAAATTTCCGATATGGCCCAAGTGGGGGGTGGGGGGGAGAGAGGGGGGGGGGGAGAGAGAGAGAGAGAGAGAGAGAGAGAGAGAGAGAGAGAGAGAGAGAGAGAGAGAGCGAGAGAGAGAGAGAGAGAGAGAGAGAGAGAGAGAGAGAGAGAGAGAGAGAGAGAGAGAGAGAGAGAGTGAGAGAGAGAGAGAGAGAGACTCTGAATTGGCTCACTGACTTTAATTAGAACTGTTGCGGAATTTGAAGGAAAAGAAAAACAATAAACATTAGACCAACAGAGCTGTTAACTAAAACTCTCAAACTGAAAGTCAAAATTGCGGCTGAAAGTAATAACAAAATGAAAGCTCTTCCTTTACAGCGTCTGTCGAAATGGCAGTCCTCTTTCCCGGACAAGGAATACAGTATACTGTAACTGCAAATGTTTGCTGTACTCTTCTGTGGATGCAATAATAAACCCAATTACCAACTTCCCAATTTCAGTACAGCCCTGACTAGAATCTTCCTCTTTTCCTTGACCGAATTAAAATGCAGAAAGTGACGAGAGTTCTACATGAAGTTCGTCAGGTTCATGAGAACTATAGTGAGAAGTAGGACTGGATGGGTTGAGTTGTTCTATGATCTTGGCAATTCATTTGCAAATGTTTCACCACCGTATGAGGAGACATCATCGGTGCGCTGTTATCTACAGTGTGTCCTCCGAACACCTGGCCTTCACATACTTGGCTGATTGGTTAGATCGAGAGAGGCACAAATTTGAATGGGCACCTGTGAAAGTCTTGGCACAAGCAAGCATGTGGCATGCAAGAGAATTCCTAGGAGCGTGGTTTTCTACGAACAATGCTGCAAACAGACACGTAGACTTAAGTGTCCTTGTGTTTGCGTAGACTTACGCCCTACTTATGAGCCAATGTGGGCAAAACTCCACAACGCATGAAGTTCGCCACTCAAACAATCAGTGACAAGACCTCCTCCCTACATCACAATTGAGTTTCTGTAATGACGACCAATCAGCTAATTGATAAGTATATAAAGGCCAAGCATTCGGAGGGCACACCGCAAGTGAACAGCGTACTGATGATGTCTCCTTGTATAATGACAAAACATTTGCAAATGGATCGCAAGATCAGAAGACAACTCAACCCAACCATCAAGCACCTGAGCGACATGGTTTAACAGTTATTTCCAAAACTAAGATTTGATAGTGCTCCTGGCCTATGCCGTCACCAGCATGTAACATAGAATGCAATCCTAGCTTGTGTAGCCCTAGGAACAAGAAAATTACACTACAAAGTTTACACTCGGTGGCCACTTTATTAGGTACACCTGCACACCTACTCATTAATGCAAATATCTAATCAGCCAATCATGTGGCAGCAACTCAGTGCATAAAAGCATGCAGGCATGGTCAAGAGGTTCAGTTGTTGATCAAACATCAGAAGAGGGAAGAAATGTGATCTAAGTGATATTGACCGTGGAATGATTGCTGGCGCCAAATGGGGTGGTTTGAGTATCCTTGAAGCTGCTGATCGCCTGGGATTTTCACACACAACAGTCTCTAGATTTTACGGAGAATGGAACAAAAAAACTAATAAAAGAATCTAATGAATGGCAGTTCTGTGGGTGAAAACGCTTTATTACTAAGAGAGGTCGGAGGAGAATGGCCAGTCTGTTCAAACTGACAGGAAGGTGACAGTAACTCAAATAACCACAAAGATGTGCAGAAAAGCATCTCTCTGAACACGCAACACGTTGAACCTTGAAGTGGGTGAGCTACAGCAGCAGAAGACCATGAACATTCAATCAGTGGCCACTTAATTAGGTACCTACTTATGAACACAAGTAAATCTGCAGATGCTGGAAACTCAAAGCACCACACTCAAAATGCTGGAGGAACTCAGCAGGTCAGGCAGCATCTCTTGAAAAGAGTAGGCAGTTGATGTTTCAGGCCGAGACCCTCCTTCGGGACCACCGTTTGTGTTTAGGGTTGTGATGAAGGTACTGCATCTCTGTCTGTTCTTGGCCATCTTCTCTTTTGCGCCCCAGCTGTGGTTGAGGGTATTATTATGAGGTACAGAAGGTAGCTAATAAAGTGGTCACTGATAGTATTCTCCTTCTAAGAGGACCACAATATCGTCGTAGGATTTGGAGGTTTGCGTGCCTCAATGACCTGGAGAGCTGTGTTGGCTGGAATCAGGGCTTTACGCTTTGGCTCTTGGTAGGGTCGCCCTTGCCAAACAGGTCAAAGGGTAGAGGTCACCAGTCCTCCAGGTTCGACGGTTCAGCTCAGGGTTAACCACCCTGACTGGTAAAACAAAACTGTTACGGAAACAGCAACGAAGAATCCTATATCAAAGTGTGATGGCATTCCTGCCTTGTGAGACTGTCAGTAGTGAAAACCGAGAGGAAGCGACTGACATGATGAAGGAACTGGTGAACGCTGCCGGGGTGAAGGACCTTCAGTGCTGCCCTAAACGGGCAGTAAGTCAGTAAGTGAGTGAATTCTGCAACTTAATTCTCCCTGTAGTGTCGTTTTAATGGTGTAAATGCGTTGCGGTGTTTTCATTGTGAAAATGCTCGTGTGTCGATGGGTTAACAATTGATTCACAGTGAGTCAATATTATTCTCTGAAAAGTTTAACCGTACAAAATCAAGAGAGACAATACATTGGGAAGAAGCGAGCTGTAGAAGAGATATTGACTTAATACTTGGAATTGATTTTCCAAGTTAGTATTGTGCTTTGTACGCGCTGCTGTGACTCAGTTAATGACCTTTATTCTATTCAAAACCAGGACAATGCAAATCAGCAGCCGGAAATAAAATGCTGTATTGGAAAAACACTGAGCAGACTGGTTTATTGGACAACTTTCAGGAAGAGTTTAACAGGCTGGCTGGATAGGGACATCCGTAACACCAGCTGCTACACAATGGACTATGAAATGGGTCTTCTATTTGTACATTCTGTGCATTATATCAGCTCTTTCTTGATGGATTTCTCTTTTGCTGAGCAATTGCTATTTATTTAAATCTGCATTTCCACAGTTTGTTACCTTCTGCGCTCTAGCTGGACAGTCTTTCATTGATCCTGTTGTAGCGACTTATTCCATAGATTTGCTGAGTATCCCCTCAGGAAAATGAATCTCAGGGTTGCTTATGGTGACATATGCGTACTTTGATACCAAAATTTACTTTAAACTTTGTACATTGCTTTCCGGAAATTCAGTAGCCTTTAGATATTTATCGGAGCAATGATTCAGAGCTCAGGCACCATGTCAACATGAAGTCCAAAGTAAAAAAAAATAAAAATTATCCCCTTAATGCGAGGAGATAATACACTATTAAGACCTTTATTAGGTTGATGAGCATAAAGATCTTGGGGTCCAAGTTTATAGTTCCTTGAAAGTGGCTACGCAGGTTGATAAGGTGGTTAAGAAGGCTTATGCAACTCTTGGTGTTACTAGTCAAAGCAATGAGTTCAAAAGCCAAGAGGTTATGTTGCAACCTCTGCTTGGGCCACATCTGGAGTATTGCATACAGTTCCAATTGCCCCACTATAGGAAGGATGTCGAGGCTTTGGAGGGGGTGCAGAAGAGGTTCACCAGGATGCTGCCTGGTTTAGAGGGGATGTGCTATCATGAGAGATTGACAAACTTGGGTTGTTTTCTCTGGACTGGTGGAAGCTGATGGGAGATCTGAGTTTTATAAGGTTATGAGAGGTGTAGATAGAGTGGACAGGGAGTGTCTTTCTCCCAGATTAGAAATATCTAATACCAGAGGGCATGCATTAAAGGTGAGAGGGGCAAATTCAAGGGGGATGTGAGGGGTAAGATTTTTTTACTCAGAGAGTGGTGAATGCCTGGAATGTGCTCCCTGATATGATGGTAGAGGCAAATACATTAGAGGCTTTTAAGTGATGTTCAGATTAGGACATGAATGTGAGGAAGATGTTAGGATTGTGTAGGTAGGAGAGATTTGTTTTGGGTTTTTTAATTTACTTTTTAGCTGGCTCAGCACAACTCTGTGGGCCGAATGGCCTGTTTCTGTCTGTACTCTCCTATGTTCTACGACTGCCCCTTGTCGTTAAGGGTTCAGGAACACAGCCATGTTCAAAAGTTGACCGGAGCCCAAGATCCAAATTGCGAGCTTGACCTTGACACTGACAGTGGGAGGCAATTGCCCTGCAGTTAATTAACAAGGGGAAATGATGGCAGGCTCATTGCCACCAAACCTTGGCACGTTACTCTGTCAGCATCCTGTATGTAAAACTGTAAAGGCGAACACGCTCAGTCTTTCCCCCATGGTTCAAGGATCAAGAACTACAGGGCCTAGTTTTAAGGTGAGACGGGGAGTGGGGTGGGGGAGATTCAGTAAGAACGTGAGGAGTGCTGTTTGCACCCAGAGGGTGCTAAAGGAAGTGGCTGAGGCAGGTACATCAGCAAATGTTGAAAGACATTTACATAGGTACAGTGCTGTGCAGAAATCTTAGGCAAATATACTGTATATAGCTAGGGTGCCTAAGACTGATGCACTGTACTGTATTAATTTTATGTATTGCACTGAACTGCTGCCACAAAAAAAAATTCATGACATATGCGTTTAATGAAAACCTGATTCTGATGTGGGTCTCTATTGTGGACTGTGAGTGGAAGTGGACAGGGAGAGGGGAATCACGGTTGGGGAGAGGGAAAGGGAGCAGGAAGCACCAGAGAGACATTCTGTAATGATCAATAAAGCAATTGTTTGGAATCGATTGATGTTTCCTGGTGTCTCAGGGCTGGGTGTGTCTGCACCTGTGCCACCGCCCGTCCCTGGAACTCCTTCTCTGCCACCTGTCCCACACCCCTCCCTCGGTGCTCCACCCTCGCCATTCCCAACATCCTTTGCTCCTGTCAGATTTACAAACTCTCTCTCCACTCCACGTTGACAAATACCCTAGCAGTATCTATGTGCCTAAGACTTTTGCATAGTGCAGTACATGCATTAGAAACATCTAGAGGGATATAGGCCAAGCACAGGCAAATAGAACTAGATGGAAAACCTGTTCTGCATAGACTAGGTGGGCCGAAGGGCCTGGTTCCTCTCTGTCAGTGAGTCTGTATGTCTCTATGCGAGAGGCAGTAAATACCTCCTCCTGTGGCTGGCTGTGACCACAAGGAGGAATGGAGACAGTGTAGCCCCTATTGACATCAATGGATCTGGGGTTGAGAGGGTGAACAGCTTTAAGTTCCCCGGCATAAACATCACCGAGGATCTCACGTGGTCTGTACATACCGGCTGTGTGGTGAAAAAGGCTCAACAACGCCCCTTTCACCTCAGACGGTTGAGGAAGTTTGGTACGGACCCCCAGATCCTAAGAACTTTCTACAGGGGCACAATTGAGGGCATCCTGACTGGCTGCATCACTGCCTGGTATGGGAACTGTACCTCCCTCAATTGCAGGACTCTGCAGAGAGTGGTGCGGACAGCCCAGTGCATCGGTAGATGTGAACTTCCCACGATTCAGGACATTTACAAAGACAGGTGTGTAAAAAGGGCCCGAGGGATCATTGGGGACCCAAGTCACCCCAGCCACAAACTGTTCCAGCTGCTACCATCCGGGAAATGATACCGCAGCATAAAAGGGACATCCGGGACAGCTTCTTCCACCAGGCCATCAGACTGATTAATTCACGCTGACACAACTATATCTCTATGTTATATTGACTGTCCTGTTGTACATACTGTTTATTATAAATTACTATAAATCACACATTGCACATTTAGATGGAGACAAAGATTTTTACTCCTCATGTATATGATGTAAGTAATAATGTCAATTCAATTAAATTCCAATAAAACAGACTAAACTGAAGTGACATCAGCTAATCCACTCCCCACTCACACAAACAATGATGGTGAAATACTTGCCATACCACAGGAATCTCAAACAATCAGAGATCTAGATCATCCTTGGTCAGGCACATGAAACCTGTGATAGGGCAGTGACTCTGCGTTAAATTATTTAAGGAGAAGGGAAGCCAACTCTGTCATCAAGGCAGCACTTCACCAGACGCCTGAAGTTCAGAGGAAACGCTGGAGATCAAAGGCAACCTGGAGCTGTGCCTCAGAGCAGAACTGAGGATCCTCAACCCACAGCTGCAGCACAATGGAGAAGATGGCCAAGAGCAAACAGAGATGGAGGACCTTCATTGCTGCCCTAAACCCCAGTGGCAGAACAGGCAGTAAGAGTGCAAGGCACACCTGATAACTGGGCTTTGATGTTCCAGTTCCAACTGGCTCCATGTAGCCTTGATCCAGTTCCAACTGGCTCCATGTAGCCTTGATCCAGAAGGGGTTTCACTTAATATCTGAAATAGTTCCGCTTAATATCTGAAAATGTATGTAATATACAACCTGGAATTCTTACTCTCCACAGAAACAGAAAAAAACCCTCCACAGAATGAATGACAGAAAAAACCCCCAGAGCTCTCTGCCCCCTCCCATGCACAAGCAGCAGCAAGCACCATTAACTTCCACGCTTCCCTTACTTACCCTAGCATAAAGCATTGGCATTTCCACCACCCACCCAGCCAGCAGCAGCAAAGTCCCCAGAGAGAGACCATGGTCTACAGTACATCAAGAATTCACTGTTCACTCCCACAGGCTCTTCTCTGTCTCTCACTAACAAGGGGGGGGCAGATATCGCTCCTTCCACAATGAGAGGGGAGACGAAGTCGTTATTTCGTTATCCGTCAGTCTGAATCGCTGCGTTTTATTTCGAGTGACTCAGCTCGAGAATTGGCAGCAAACTCTCCTTCATTGTTGAGGGGTAGAGAGATTACCAAGTGCAGAGTTCTCCGACAGCCACTGATAATGATTCCAAGTTGATTCGACTCTCCGGGACCCGAGGATAAATTGAAGTTTTCCCACCGCTCACTGCCAATCCTCACTTTCACTCACATCCTCCTTCCATATACATCAGGGGTTCCCACCCTGAGGTCCATGGACCCCTTGGTTAAAGGTAAGGGTCCATGGCATAAAAAAAGTGAGGGAACCGCTGATATACATACACTTTGTGGCCACTTTACTAGATACACCTGTACACCTGCTCTCTAATGCAAATGTCTAATCAGCCAATCAGGTAGCAGCAACTCTATGCATAAAAGCATGCAGACATCATCAAGAGGTTCACGCATTGTTCAGTCCAAACATCAGACTGAGGTCGAAATGTAATCTAAGTGATTTTGACCGTGGAATAACTGTTGGTGCCAGAATGGGTGGTTTGAGTTTCTCAGAATCTTCTGACCTCCAGAGATTTTCATGCTTCACAATCTGTAAAGTTTACAGAGAATGGTGCAAAAGTTGTCTTCTTTTGCACTTTGGTTGTGCGTCAGTCTTCGTAGCTTTTCATTTTATTTCTTTGTTCTACCCGAATGCCTGCAAGAAAATTAGTCTCAGGGTTGTATGTGGTGGCAACTATAGTATTTTTATAATAAATTTATTTTGAATTCTGTAATAAATAGTGCAAAGGATGAATAACAAAGCCGTGTTCATGGGCTCTTGGGCCGGTCAGAAATCTGATGGGGAAGAAGTTTTTCCATTGACTGTGTGCCTTATGGCTCCTGCACCTCATCTCTAACGAGAAGACGTCCTGGATGGTTTGGGTTCTCAGTGATGGATGCTACCTTCCTGATACACTGCCTTTTGAAGATATGCTCAATGGTGGGATTTCCGGATTTTCAGCATCTACAGAATCCTTTTTTCATTAATTCTATTGTATCTCTTTTTCTCCTGTGAATGCCTGCAAGAAAATGAATCTCAAGGTAACACAGTCTCAATGGAGGGAAGGCTTGTGCCCATGATGGAGTTGGTTAAGCCTACAAACTTCTGCAGCAGTGTTGGGCATTGGAGCCTCCATACATGCTGTTATGAAACCTGTACGACGTACAGAACTGAATGAATTTCATTCTTAGAGTGACACTTATGTTCAGGTTGTTGGTCATACGCTGTTGAATAATATATCTAAGGCGTCCTTAATCAAAACGTTCAGGGTGCAATTATGATGCCACCAGTTTTAGGGTGTTGTTAAAAGATGGTTAATAATCAAGTGAGTGAAGTGGATCACATTCCCCTTGAAATGCATAAGTTGTGTTTATTTGAAGTCTGACATTTAAAAATAGGTTATGTCTTATATCAAAGCAAATGCACATCTCTTCAAATGAGTGAGATGTGACGCGTTTATAATTAGCATTCAGGGCAAAGGATGCTCAAAATAGTCTTCAAAGCCCAGTGGAAATAAATGAGACAAAGTGATTAAATTCTGTGATGGCTTTAACCTAGAACCAGGGCGAAGACACACACCAATTTAACCCATGCAATTTAACTCATTGAATCTTCTGATTAAGGATAGGCAGTGCCCGTTACATGGCTGGTGTTTAAGGCAGCAATGAAGGTCCTCCATCTCTGTCTGTCCTTGGCCATCTTCTCTATTGTACCCCAAGTATGGATCAGGGTCCTCACTTCTGCCTTGATGGTACGGCCTCCTGTGTTTCTTCCACCCTTCAGTGGTCCAATGATGATGGAGCTGGCCTCTCTTCTCATCATGTGCCCCAATCCAGCTCCAATGCTTCCTCATGGCGATGGTGGCCTTGTCCTCTTGATGACTCCGAAAGAGTGAGCCATGGCTGGAGATATTTCTTGGACCTTCTGAGGCTCATGGTGTTGGTCGATGACGACTTGGCAAGGTCTCTCTGTCATGTGCCAGCATTCTGACTGGTACAAAAGTGTGGACAGAACACAGCTCTGATACAGCTTCACCTTGGTGTGGACGCCGTTTGCTTAAGGATGCCTTAGATGTATTAATCCCCCTTGACCCTCGATTCCAGAGTAGTTTAAAAATATTTAGATTCCTTAAGTATTCCTTGTTGTGTAAATGTTGAGCACAATAACATACAAGATGTTAATGAGGAAGCAGAGATTAGGACACACTGAGTTGGTGTAGTTAGTGCCAACCCAGTAGAGGAAAGGAAATTAGGGGAGGGCAACAATTCTTCAGAATAAAAATAGACAAGAAGTATTTGTTTTCAAGGTCATATAATTTAATCAGAGGTGCACTCAGAGGCCACTGTATCAATTACCTCCTGTACCTAATAAAGTGGCCACTGAGTGTACGTTCATGGTCTTCTGCTGCTGTAGCCCGTCCACTTCACAGTTTGATGTGTTGTGCATTCAGAGATGCTCGTCTGCACACCACTGTTGTAACGTGTGATTATTTGAGTTACTGTCACCTTCCTGTCAGCTTGAACCAGTCTGGCCATTCTCCTCTGACCTCTCTCATGAACAAGGTGTTTTCACCCACTGAAATGCCACTCACTAGATGTTTTTTTTTGTTTCTCGCACCATTTTCTGTAAACTCTAGAGACTGCTGTGCTTGAAAATTGCAGGAGATCAGCTGTTTTTGAGATACTCAAACCACCCTGACTGGTATCAATAATCATTCCGTGGTCAAAGTCACTGTGACCACAATTCTTCCCCATTCTGACATCTGGTCTGACCAACAACGGAACCTCTTGACCATGTCTGCATGCTTTTATGCAATGAGTTGCTGCCCCTTGATTGGCTGATTAGATGTTTGCATTAACAAGATGTACATGTGTACCTAACAAAGTGGCCAGTGTGTGTATGTTTGGGTTCTCGTGGGCAGGTTTTTCTATTACATCATAATGGCATCAGATTGTCAGAGCGCAATTACACAAGGAATGGCTTCCACGTATGGCAGTAACATCAAACAGTGTTCAACTTACTAAGTCTGAACTTTTTTCAGACAGCTCCAACCGAAAAAAGGAGCAATAACGTTGAGAATTGATTTGGCAGTAATTTTGCGCACATTTGTGGGTGGCCAGCAGATGATGTCAATAGTTGTACGGCATGCAAAGCAGAACTGGAGAATTGCTAAATTAGTTTGTTAGTGTCGCACGTACAACTGTCTGCAGCCTCTTTCAATCCTATGCATTCAAGCAGCTATACCAGGTGCTGATGTAATGAACGGAAAGCAAGAGAAGTTCTTTAACCGTACTTCAGTACATTTGAAGAAAATAAAACATTAATCAATATAGATGAATTCCAGATGAAGGATCTCAACTCAAAACTCTACAGACCTAGCATGGGGAGCATTCTGATTGGCTTCATCACCATCTGGAGAGGAGGCACCAATGCATGGGATTGGAAAATGCTTTAGAGTAGGAGTTTCCACCCTTTTTAATGCCATGGATCCTTACCATTCCTGTAAGAGGACCACGACCTTGTTTGGAAACTTGCATGCCTCAATGACCCAGAGAGAGATGTTGGCTGGAGTCAGGGCTTTATGATTTGGCTTTTGGTAGGGTCCCCCATACCAAACAGGTCAAAGGGTAGAGGCCAGGCTAAGTGGGGTCCACTGGTCCTCCAGGTTCAGGGGTTCAACCCAGGGCTAACAACACTGACTGGTCAAACAAAATTGTTACGGAAACAGGTATGAAGAATCCTTCTTCATCTGAGTGTGACGGTATTCCTGAGTCTTCATCCAGGACTTGCATGACTGACAGTAGTGAAAACTAAGAGGAAGCTACTGACACGATGATGGAAGCCCTGAAGTCCACCAAAGATGGAGGACATTTGCTGCTGCCCTAAATGTTAGCAGTGCAAAAGGAAGTAATAGTAATAATAATAATAATAATAATAACTCCTACCATTAACTGAGGAGTCCCTGGTCCCTGGTTGTGATTTCCTGCTTTTGTAGACCCAACAAACACCATCATGGGCACCAACCTCCCCTGCACTGAGGACACCTTCAAAAGATGATGCCTCAAAAAGAAGGCATCCAAGAAGATGCCTCTTCTTGTTACTACCATCAGGGAGGAGGTATGGGAGTTTGAGGACAGGCACTCAAAGTTGTTTGGAGCAGTTTCTTTCCCTCTTTAGTCTCTTTAGGCAAATTTCTTTAGTCTCATGAAGAAGTAGCAGCATCGGTAAAATTTATTTATTTATTTATTTATTGAGATACAGCACCGAGTAGGTTCTTCCGGCCCTTTAAACCACACTACCTAACCATCCCCGGATTTAATCCAAGCCTAGTCACGGGACAATTTATAATGACCAATTAACCTACCAACTGGTGCATCTTTGGACAATGGGAGGAAACTGGAGCAGCCGGAGGAAATCCACACGGTAACAGGAAAATGTACAAGCTCCTTACAGACAGTGGCGGGAATTGAACCGGGACTGCCTGTACTGTAAATGGTTAACCACTATGCTATCGTGACATTTGCTTGGCCATGATTTCTCTGTGGTTGGAGCAGGGCAGGTGATGTTCACACCAAAGTACATGAAGCTCTCAACCCTCTTAACTTCACAGGAGCATTTGCACCTCCCTCTTTTCTGAAGTCAATGATCAGTTCTTTTGATTTGTTTGACAATGAGGGAAAAGTTGTTGTCATGACAGCATGTGCTCTTCACAAAGGTCTCTATCTCCTTCCAGTACTCCAACTCCTCATTATTTGAGATGCAGTCTTCTATTGTGGTATCCTCTGTAAACTCATAGATGGAGTTTGAGTGGAATCCAGCCACAAAGTGGTCAGTGTACATTAAATGGCTCCATTTTCAAATGGTTCAATTCAATGGATTGAGAAAACCTGGCTGAGTGGTGTAATAATAACAATCTCTCACTCAATGTCAATAAGACCAATTGTAGACTTCAGGAGAGGGAAGTCAGAGTAATTATTGGAGGAACAGAGGTGGAGAGATCAGTAACTTTAAATTCCTGGGTGTCACTATCTCAGAAGACCTGTCCTGGAAATATTACTTCGAAGAAAGCACGGCAGTACCTCTATTTCCTCAGGAGTCTGCAGGGGTTCGGCAGGTCAAACTTTGGCAAACCTCTACAGATGTGTGGTGGTGAGTGTGCTGACCGGCTGCATTACAGCCTGGAATGGGGAGACCAACACCTTTGAGCAGACAAGCCTACAAAAGGCAGTGGATTCAGCCCAGTACATCACGAGTAAAAACCCTTTCAACCATGGAGCACATATGCATGAAGTCGAGTCAAGTCACTTTTATTGTCATTTTGACCATAACTGCTGGTACAGTGCATAGTAAAAATGAGACAACGTTTTTCAGGACCAAGGTATTACATGACACAGTACAAAAAACTAGACTGAACTACACAATAAAAAAAAAACAACACAGAGAAAGCTACACTAGACTACAGACCTACCCAGGACTGCATAAAGTGCACAAAAACAGTGCAGGCATTACAATAAATAATAAACAGGACAGTAGGGCAAGGTGTCAGTCCCGGCTTCGGGTATTAAGGAGTCTGATAGCTTGGGGGAAGAAACTATTACATAGTCTGGTCGTGAGAGCCCGATTGCTTCGGAGCCTTTTCCCAGATGGCAGGAGGGAGAAGAGATTGAATGAGGGGTGCATGGGGTCCTTCATAATGCTATTTCCTTTGCAGATGCAACGTGTAGTGTAAATGTCTGTGATGGCGGAAAGAGAGACCCCGATGATCTTCTCAACTGACCTCACTATCTGCTGCAGGGTAACATTACCATAGAAAAATAGCCTCCGTCATCAAAGGTCCTCGCCTTTCCGGCCATGCTCTTTTCTCACAGCTGCCATCAGATAAAAGGTAAGAGTGCCTCAGGACTCACTCTACCAGGTTCAAGAACTACCTTTCAACCATCAGGCTCTTAAACAAAAGAGGATAGCTACACTCATTAAAAGACTCTTTTATCTTGTGATTTCATGCACATTATTTATTGCTATTTAGTTTATATCTGTATTTGCACAGTTTATTTACAGTTAACAGTCCCCGATGTTTACAGTTTATAGTTACTGTTCTATAGATTTGCTAATTATGTCTGCGGAAAAGAATGTCAGGGTTGTCTGTGGTGACATGTATGTACACTGATAATAAATTTTCTTCTGAACTTTTGAACTTTAAACTTTGAATGTCAGAGAATGTATACAGTATGCAACCTGAACTTCTTGCTCTTCACAGACATCCATGAAAAATGGAAGAGAGCCCCAAAGAATGAATGATGGAAAGATGTTAGAATCCCAAAACCTCCCTCCCCCCCCCAGCACAAGCAACAGTAAAGCATCAACCCTCCTCCAGTTTTTTTTTTCTTTTTGCACATTCAGTGTTTGACAATCTTTTTTTAATGGGTTCTTTTAGGTTTCTTTGTTTCGCAGCTGCCTGTTAGGAGATGAATCTCAAGGTTATATAATGTATACATACTTTAATTATAAATGCACTTTGAACTTTTGAGGTACCTTTACCATCCAGATGTTCCAAAAATAAGTGTCCGGCCAGGAAGATAGTGTCCTCTGCAGACCAGTTTCAGTGGTAGTCAATTTGTAAAGGGTCCAGGTTGTCTGGAAAGCCGGAAATGTGCGACGCCTTGAAGTACGTCGTGAAAGTGAATGTCAGAGCCACTGGACAGCTGTCGTTGAGGCATGTTATCTTGGTTTTTTTGGGTTCTGGAGTGACCAAGCATGAGAAGAAGAGGTGACTTCATAGAGGTTCGTGATTGAAGATGATGAAGACAGTGCTTCACGGCAGTTTTCAGAGTATGAGTTGTGCCCAGTCGTTGAACTGGATTCGTTAGCAAGGATGAGTATTAGTGAAGTGGGGCGAGTGGGGTGGCTATTGTTCGAGTGGCCCCATGTTGGAGTGGTTTTGGCTCATCAGGCTTGGGCGGAGTAAGTATCTTCTTCTTCATTCCCCATCTGTTAGAGCACAGCTTGTGCAGTGAAAATGGAAATAGCTCCAGGGTCTGTGTTGTGCTCTTTGTGCGAGATGTGGGAATTCTACAAAATCTCCAGCCTCCTCCTAGATAGCCACACCTGCACCAGGTGCACCGGGCTGCAGCTCCTCAGAGAACGTGTGAAGGAACCGGAGTTGTAGCTTGATGACCTTCAGCTTATTTGGGAGACTGAGGAAATGATAGAAAGGAACTACAGGGATGTCGTCACCCCTAAGTTGCAGGGGGCAGGTCACTGGGAAATTGTCAGGAGAAGGAAAGGAAATGTGCAGCCAGTGCAGAGTGCCCCTGTGGCCGTTCCCCTCAAGAGTAATTATACTGTTTTAGATACTGTTGAGTGGGAATGACCTAACAGAGGGGAGCTGCAGCGACCGGGTCTCTGACACTGAGTCTGGCACTGTGGCTCAGAAAACAAGAGAGATGAAGAGCACTGTATAGTGATAGGAGATTCCATAGTTAGAGGAATAGAGACACAATTCTGCGGATGTGATACAGACACCCGGATGGTTAGTTGCCTCCCAGGTGCCAGGGTCAGGGATGCCTCGGATCAGGTTCACAACATTCTAAAGGGGGAGGGTGGGCACCATGACATAGGTAGGAAAGGAGGGTGTCCTGAAGAGAAGTTTTGGGGAGCTAGGTAGAAAGCTGAGAAGGAGAACTTCCAAGGTAGTAACCTTTGGATTTCTGTCTGTGTCATGCACCAGTGAGGCTGAAAATGGGAGCATTTTTCAGATAAATGTCTGGCTGAGGAACTGGTGCAGTGGGCAGCGTTTCAGATTTCTGGATCACTGGGATCTCTTCTTGGGAAAGTATGACCTGTACAACAGGGACAGGTTACACCTGAATAAGAGGGAGACCAATATCCTTGTGAGCAGGTTTGCTAGAGCTGTTCAGGAGAGGTTAAATTAACTTGGTAACCAGAGTAATAGGGCTGATGATGGGGCAATTGGTTTACAAATGGAGGCAGTGTGTAATGATACTGCTAGCAAGGACAGGCTGATGATAGGGCAAAGTTGCAGTCAATGGGATGAGGTGAAATGAAAAAGGGGGACAAAATGAACAAAGGTGGTGAATACGGAACTGAAGGTGTTGTATTTGAATACACACAGTATATGGATGAACTTGTAGCACGGTTACAGACTGGCATGAATGACATTGTGGGCATCACTGAATAATGGCTGAAAGAAGACTATAGTTGGGATCTTAACATACAAAGATACACTTTGTATCTAAAGGACAGGCAGGTGGGCAGAAGGGGCATAGTGGCTCTGTTGGTAAAAAAATGAAATCAAATCTTTAGAAAGAGGTGACATAGGATCAGAAGGTGCAGATTTGTTATGGGTAGAGCTAAGGAACTGCAGTGGTAAAACGACACCATTGGGAGTTATATACAGGCTTCCAAACAGTAGCAAAGGTGTGGGCTACACAAATTAAATCAGGAGACAGAAAATCCATGATAAAAGGGCAATGTTACAATAATCATGGGGGATTTCAATATGCGGGTAGATTCGGAAAATCAGATTGGTGCTGGATCCCAGGAGGGGGAGCTTGTACAATGCCTATAAGATGGCTTTATAGAGCAACTCATGGTCGAGGCCACTTGGCGGGTAGCTGTTCTGGATTGGATGTTGTACAATGAACCGGAATTCATAAGAGAACTTAAGGTAAAGGAGCCCTGAGGAGGAAGTGATCATAATATGAAATCTGAGATGGAGAAGCTAAAGTCAGATGTACAGTATCGGTAGTACAGTGGATAAAGGGAATTACTAAGGCATGAGAGAGAAACTGGCCAAAATTGATTGAAGGGGACAGTAGCAGGGATGATGGCAGAGCAGGAATGGCTAGTCCTTCTACGAGCAAATTGGAAAGTGCAGCATAGATATATTAAAAGCCAAAATAAAAGCAAAGGAAACCGCATATAATGGCACAAAATTAACGGGAAGTAAGAGGATTTGGAAGTTATTAAAATACAACAGAAGGGAATTAAAAAGGTCATAAAGAGGGAAAATAGGGCATACAAAGGTAAGCTAGCTAATAATATTAAAGAAGGTACCAAAAATTTCATTTTCATAAGATATATAAAGAATAGAAGAGATGATAAATAGGACAAAGTCAGCATGGTTTCCTGAAGGGAAAATCTTGCCTGACAAATCTGTTGGAATTCTTTAAAGAAATAACAAGTGAAATAGGCAAATGTGAATCAGTAGATGTTGTGCACATGGATTTTTAGAAGGCTTTTGATAAGGTGCCACACATGAGGCTGCTTAGGAAGTTCGGAGTTCATGGTATTACAGAAAAGATAATAGCACTGGCTGATTGACAGGATGCAAAGACTGGGAATAAAAGGAGACTTTCCTGGTTGGCTGCCAGTGGCTAGTGGTGTTTCACAGGGGTCTGTGTTGGGTCTTATTCTTTTTGTTAAATATCAATGATTTCAATGATAGAATTGATGGCTTTGTGGCAAGCTTGTGGACGATACAAGGATGGATAGAGTAGCAACTAGTGTTGAGGAAGCAGCAAGACTACAGAAAAACTTAGACGGATAAAGAGAATGGGTAAAGAAGTTGCAGTTGGAATAAGGTTGGGAAGTATATGATCATTCACTTTGGTAGAAGATATGGAAGCATAGACTATTTTCTAAATGGAGTGAATTTCAAAAATCTGAGGTGCAAAGGGACTTGGGAGTCCTCGTGCAGAATTAATTTGCATGCTGAGTTGGTGGTGAGGAAGGCAAATGTAATGATAGTGTTAATTTCAAGAGGACTAGAATATAAATAGTAAGGATGCCTCACTTGGAATATTATGGGCAGTTTTGGTCCTCAAATCTAAGAAAGGATGAGCTAACATCGAAGAGGGTTCAAAGGAGGTTTACGAAAATGATTCCTGGATTGAAAGGCTTATCATATGAGGAACAATTGATGGCTCTGGTCTTGTGGTCACTGGACTTCAGAAGAATGAGGGGCGACCACATTGAAACCTATCGAATATAAGAAAGGCCTCGATAGAGTGGAGGTGGAGAGGATGTTTCCTGTGACCAGAGGACACAGCCTCAGAATAGAGAGGACTCCTGTTAGAATGGAGATAAGGAAGAATTTCTTCAGCTAGAGAGTGGTGAACCTCACAATTTGTTGCCAAAGTCTTCTATGGAGGCGAAATCTTCGGGTATGTTTAAGGTAGAGATTGATAGATTCTTGATCAGTCATGGCATGAACATTATGGTGAGGAGGCAGGAGATTGGGACTGAGATGTAAAATGGATCGGCCATGATGAAATGGTGGAGGAGAGTCAATGAAAAAATGGCCTTTTGCTGCTCCTATATCTTATAGTGCTAAGGTCTTACAGTGGTCATCTTAAAACAGGAAGGAGGTACAGCCTAAAGCAGGGTGGCAAATGCCCCTGCAAGCTGATCCACACCGGGGCACCATCTGGGCCCAATAATTCATTTTTTTTAGAATCTTTTTATTGATACATAAGCTTCTACAGCTATAAAATGATACAAAATTTAAACAAATTGATATATATACAATTAATAAAGCTGAAGAAAAAAAAGCTGATTCATGCGGTTGGGAAGATTGACCTTATTTCCATGACAGTGACTATAGATTCAGATGAATGGGAGACTGTCAGGGTGGATGGTGACATTCCATTCCACTTAATAGAAGGAAATACATAGAATGAGTTAAGTTTTGGGAACTCAGTGCTTTGATGTTTAATGTTCTGTGTGTTTTTTTGTTCACTTTTTGCTCTTTGCACAATTTGTTCTTTTTTCACACATCTGATGGTCTTGTCGGGTTTCTTTAATCAGGTTCTACTGTGCTTCAACACACACAAAATGCTGGTGGAACACAGCAGGCTACGCAGCATCTATAGGGAGAAGCGCTGTCGACGTTTCGGGCTGAGACCCTTCGTCAGGACTAACCGAAAGGAAAGATAGTAAGAGATTTGAAAGATTTCTACGATGCTTCTTTTGTTTTGCGGCTGCCTGCAAGAAGACGAATCTCAAGGATGTATACTGTATACAAACTTCGATTATATCAGAATCAGAATCATAAGACCATAAGTTATCGGAGCAGAATTAGGCCATTTGTTCCATCGAGATCTGTCCGCCATTTCATCATGTCTGATCCATTTCCCTCTCAGCCCCACCCCCTTCCTTCTCCCCATATCCCTTCATGTCCTGACTAATCAACAATCTATCAGCCTCTGCTTTAAATATACCTAATGACTTGGCCCCCATAGCCATCTGTGGCCAACTTTAATAATAAATCAGATTTAATATCATTGGCATAGCTCATTAAATTTGTTGTTATGTGGCAGTGGTACATTGCAATGCATAATTATACAAATATAATCTATCTATCTATCTATCTATCTATCTATCTATCTATCTCTATATATAGTGCCCTAGTTAAGAACCTGTTTTATTGTATTGCTGAAATGCTGTGAGGTGTTTTATTTTAGCAGTGTGTCTGTCAGTTAAGCTTCATTGACGAGTGTTTTGCCTCCAGCTGGGATGAGGACCCTTTGCTCTGCCTAGCAATGTTGTGTCAGCCAGTTGGGTTTGTCTCGCTTTAGCTGTAACATCGTCTCCAGCAGTGATGCAAAGGAACATTCAAGATAGCTGTCCTGACGAAGGGTCTTGGCCCGAAATGTCAACAGCACTTCTCCCTATAGATGCTGCCTGACCTGCTGTGTTCCACCAGCATTTTGTGTGTGTTGTTTGAATTTCCAGCATCTGCAGATTTCCTCGTGTTTGCTCTTTCAAGATAGTCGGTGGGGTTGGGTGGGGGGGGGGGGAAGGGATCAGATTTCTGAAGGACAGTGGTCTGGTTGGGGGTCTTTTGGTGGGAGCTGCAGAGTGGGTCACAAGGGAAGATGCCACAGTCCCCATTGTAAGGAGTACTTTGTGCAGATGAATGGTTCCAAGGAGGAACTGCCAATACACTGAGTTAACCAGTTTGTTCGAGATGGTCTTCAGGGGAAGTCTGAACTTATGGCTGGTGTCTTTCATGCCCAATGTGGGTTCAGCGCGTAGGCAAACTGATACACCTGACTACTCCAGAAATGAGCTCCAACGTTTATGTGACTGGTTTAACTGCAATGGGCCCCTTATTTTATTTCCTTTTCCTGTTAACTGTTTGTTGAAGTTGAAATATTGGTAAATATATTCCCTTTGTAATTTTATGCCAGTGTACGATCTGTTAATTTCCTGGGGAGCGATTTCTGTGTATGGGGCAGTACTTACACAGCATTCACTACAATGAATGTCCCTTAATCAGAACATCCCAACTGAACTGTTTGGTTGAACCCAAATCATACTGACCCAGGATCCCATTGCTTATAGAAGCTGGCCTGCACACCGCTGAGTCACCTGACTATTAGCAGAGTTAGCTAGCAAGCCAAGTTTGTATGGGAGCCCAGTGAAGAGTGTTACACACACACACACACACACACACACACACACATATATATATATATATATATATATACACACACTCGTATATAAGTATGCACATGTACATAAATAAACAAACAAATAAATAGATACATATATATGTGTACTTTGAACTTTGAAGTGCATCACCTTAAACTTGTCTGGATTAAATCTGTCTCACTATGTAATACAAAATTACACAAAATAAAGTTTAACCTGCCACAATCTAATGAGGTCATTGCTGTAGTGAGAAGTGGTTTTACAAAATTAATAGTTAATCAGCTTTCCAATGAGACCTTATTGTACTGTTGGTCTAAATATGTATCTAATGAGGCAAAGGTAGCGACACCAATTATTGGATTAAATGAGTCTTCATTCCAAGAGAAATAAGCATTAAAAAGGATGTGCCAGACTGAAGCCAAACGATAGAGCTTAAGCAACCTTCTGAAATGGAATGCAAATGTTTGCATTTTCCAAAACAAAACAAGGTTAGACTGATTTTCGCCACGCAGTGTGAAAATGGGACCATTATTTACTAAGGGGGGGAAATGCATAATATCTGTAACCGATTGTATATTATATGCATGCCAAAAAAATGCAAGAGATGATGAAGACAGGTTTTCAACATGAATCCACTCTCATTTCCATTAAATGAATATCTCCCCCACTGACAGTCAGAGCAAAAAGCAAATATATTCAATACATTCCAACTCCTCCACCCCAGCAGTATTTTACATCCTTCATGAGATAGTCAGTGCATTAAGAATGCCAAATAGCACTCAACAGTCTTATCTGACATGAAATTAAAGTGAAATCTTTATGTTATTAATAATGATAAATGGTTCATATGTCTCGCTTATATTATGCTTCCCTGATGGAAAATCTCTTTGTCAAATGATGGAATGGAAAGAATTCTATCCGAACATCTCCTTTCACAATAATGATTTTAAAATGGACCAATGATATCCTCCAGAACACTTTGCAGATGAAAACAATTAATTTGTCATTTTATCCAGTAACCGACATTTCATTAGAATTCATTAATGATCAAGGTAGAATTCAAAGCAAAAATAGGAAAATCAAATGATAGTAACACACTCAAAATGCTGGAGGAACTCTGCAAGTCAAGCAGCGTCGATGGAAAGGAATCACGATGAAGGTTCTTGGCCCGAAATGTTGCCTGTTCATTTCCACGGATAGTGCCCAAATTGCTGAGTTCCTCCAACGTTTTCTGTGTGTTACTCCAGACTTACAGCATCTGCAGAACTGCGGGTGTTCGAAACGGTGTTTCATGTAGATATGCTCACGGATAAATCTCTCCCAACCATGGAGCACATCTACATGAAATACTGTCATTGGAAAGCGGCATCCATCATCTGCAATCCCCACCATCCAGGTCACGATCTCTTCTCGCTGCTGCCATCATTGCAACACCATGTTCAGAAACAGTTATTACTCCTCAGCCATCAGGGTCTTGAACAAAAGGGAACAACTTCACTTACCCCATCATTGAAATGCTCCCAGAACCAAGGAACTCACTTTCAAGGACTATTTGTCTCATGTTCTTGATATTTATTGCTATTTATTTACATTTATGTACAATTGCATTTGCACAGTTTTTTCCCTTCTGCTAGCTGGTTGAACGCCCTAGTTGGGTCATCTTTCATTGACACTGTTATAGCTACTATTCTATAGATTTACTGTGTATGCCTGCAGGAAAATTAATCTCAGGGTTGTATATGGTGACATATATGTACTTTGATAATAATATTTACTTTGAACTTTGAATATAGGGATTCATCACCTTGCAGCCATTTTTCTGAGCCAAATCTTGCACTGGGAGACCAGACAGGATGTGAGGCACCGTTTATCTTAGCCTGCCATAAATTCCACATTAACGGCGCGATAGTTCAATTTAATATCAGGGAATGTTTACAGTATACAACCTGAAATTCTTACTCTTCACAGACATCCAGAAAACTGAGAGGAGCCCAAAGAATGAATGATGGAAATATCAGAATCCCAAGATCCCCATCTCCCTCTGAAGCCCAAGAAGCAGGAAAAACATCGACCTTCCCCCCTCCTCTTACCCCCACTTGCACCAGCAAAACCACCGACCCCTGCACATGCAGTGACATCATCACCACGTCCCACACGCACCACTGCCCTGTTGGCTAGAACTGGAGTCTCAAAGTGCAAACTATGAACTTCATTTTAAGCAACTTCATTTATAGCAACTTAAAATTTGCTATAAATTACAAAAAAGATGTGGGAAAAAAGACATGAATAACAAGGTAGTTTTCATGGAGTGTTGAGAACTGTGACAGCAGAAAGGTTGCTACTCCTGAATTATCGAGTGTGGGTCTTCAAGCTCCTGTACCTCATGAGAAGAAGGCAAGTCCTGGATGGCGAGGGTCTTTAGCGATGGATGCGGCCTCTTGGAGATGTCCTCAGTGGTGGGGAGTGTTGAGCCCATGATGTAGCTGGCTGAGTCTACAACCCTCTGCAGCCTGTCTTGATACTTTCTGGCAACTTCGGAAGAGTGATCCCAGGAATGAAAGGGTTAATGCACGAGAAGCATTTGATGGCTCTGGGCCTGTACTGGCTGGAGTTTAGGGCACGATATGAGCTGCTAGGGGGTGGGGTGCAGAGGTTTTGTTGGCTACTCGCTCTGCAGAACCTACTCTCACCTTGACATTATGGGGGCTGCAAAGAAGAGAGCCATCAGGACCGTCGCAGAGGCTGCTGAGCGAGCGAGCGAGCGAGCCCCCGGATATCTGCGGATCAAGAGGTGCGACCCGTGCACCATTGCTGCTGGGACACAAGCCAGGGCTTGACCAACCCTGTTTGGGTCCCTCGATGAAAGCGTCTGATGTTGATAGACCCGAAACGCCTGATGACCTCAGGTTACATCACTGTTGTGTCCCAGCACATCCTAGGAAATATCTCAACATCAGTAATCCTTAACTCGAATGTAAGATTAACATGCCTGGCCCTTGATCTTTGTTTGTTTCCCTTCGCTGCTGTTTCTCTGTAACACTATATTTTGCATTCTGTTTTCTCCTTTTTTGCTGCTATCATCAGGAAGGAGCTACAGGACCCCTAGGTCCAACAGCTCAGGGGCAACTGGGTGGTCAATAAATGCTAGCGTCAGGTGGCGTCCACACCCTGTGGGAAAATTGCGGCCTTGATTTCCAAGGTCAAAAAGAGGCTCAAAAATTGGCCAATCTTAGAGTGCAGAGGGCCGGTTTTAGTTTGACTCAATACAATAGGCATTGCTTGACTCCGTGGGGCAATCGGAGGAGTTGATAAACACTGGCATTGAGAGTGGCATCCACATCCTGTGGGGAAATTATGCTCTTGAATTATGCCCTTGATGTCCTTGGATGCCCAGTCCATCGCAGGAAAAGACTCCCCACCTTTGAGCACATCTACAGAGAACGCTGGCACAGGAAAGCAGCATCCATCAGCAAAGACCCCCACCATCCAGACAATGCTCCCTTCTCACTGCTGCCACCAGGAAGCCTTAGGTCCCTCATTGCCAGGTTCTGGAACAGCTACCACCTTTCAACCATCAGACCCCTAAACCAGTGTGGATAACTTCACTCACCTCAACTCTGAACTGGTCACGAAACACAACTCTTGGACTCACTTTCAAGAACTCGAGAGCTCATGTTATCATTTTTATTTACTTATCTATCTAATTTATTATACTTGTTTCTTTTTGTACTTGAACAATTGGTCAGTCTTTGTGGGCAGTTTTTCACTGATTCTATTGTACTTCTTTGTTCTATTGTGAATGCCTGCAAGAAAATGAATCTCAGGGTAATGGATGGTGACATTTATTTATCTGCCTAATTATTTATTTATCTATTTATTCATTCATTCATTCATTCATTTAAGTGCTCGTCTGGCCCTTTAAGCTGCCCCGCCCAACAATTCCCCGATTTAATCTGAGCCTAATTATGAGACAATTTACAATGACCAATTAACCTACCAACAGATACGTCCTTGGACTACGGGAGGAAACCAGAGCACTTGGAGGCAACTGGCGCGGTCACGGGGAGAACGTACAAACTCCTTACAGGCAGTGGCAGGAATTGAACCTGGGTCACCTGTACTGTAAAGCGTTGTGCTAACCACTATGCTACTGTGCCACCCCTTTATATGAATATGTACTTTAATAACCAAATTACTTGACTTTGAAATTGACGTTTACCTTTTGAGTTCTAAAAGAAGCACAAAAATTGGCCAATATAACAGAGCAGAGGGCCAGGCTCAGATTGGGTCAATAGAGTAGTAGCTGTCCTGATGCATATCAAATGTAGCTGAACCAACTTAAGAACGGAATTTGTCTGAACTTGACCTATTCAGATAGCCAAGCTCAAATCAACTGTTTTCCCTAAAGGCAGAAGAAACATTAGAAAGGTTTTAAAATATGCCAGCACAGGGGATGGTGAAAATTATCCAAGTTTAAATTCAATTCTGACTCAACGAGACTTGATCGTTCTTCGCCCTGAGCCAGACTTCATTTACCAAGCAAGAGAACGCAGCACGTCAGAGGGCAACCGGCACCGAACGGAGCTCATCTTTGTGATGGGGTTGCCCCTGCCAACGCCCTGGAATATCAGCCCATGTGACCAGCTTGGGCACAGGCGGAGGGTGGGGCGGGAAGACAGGTCATTAGAGCAACACAACTCTGATCAGGGCAAACAAACACAGGTGTCCAGAATGACAGCAACACCCTTTCCTTTATGTTTGAGGAGTACTGTAATTAAGTTTTATTTTGGGACCTAAGTAAAAGCCCTGATTAATTTCAGAAAATTTAGGGTGTAAGATGGCACTCGTGAATCACAGCAGTGTCTCACTGACATCAAACAAATCTATTTATTGCTGTGTTAATCACACATTTTCTGCACTATGATCACTGCAAGCAAAAGTTTGTAACATCCCCTTCGCTCTTGGGCTTTGGTACCGCCTGTATGACGTAGCATCTTTGCGGAGTGATCTTCAGTCACGTAGGTGCAGAATGGTTGCGGGGCGGCACGTAATAGCTGAATTGAGGTGGCGGGGCCCAGACGCTAGAGTGAGGAACCAGCCAATCTTTGGCCATTGCTGGATCCGAAATGAAGCAGCTGGTCTGAGGTGAAGAGAGGTAGAGTCGGGGCAGTGGGGCCCGGGTTCGAGAGTGCGGAAGCAGCCGACGTTTGACCGGTTGAAGCACCGAGCCAGATTGGAAAGGTCAGGTATGGGCCAAATCAAGTCTCCAAGTGGAGAGCATATCAAAGCGGCAGGGCCTGAGTCCAACAGCGAGGAACGAGACGATGATTGGCTGATTTAGGCGCTGGGCTAGATTGTAAAGGTCAGAGTGTTGGGACTGGAGGCGAAGGATGGGTCAGTGTTCAGCACTCTGTTTGCAAGATTTACTCATCTCAGCACTGAACTGAGGACGTGGCTTGCAACTAACGGTCTCCCTGACCTTACCTAATGATGACTGGTTTCGCGGCTGCTGACTTGCTTTCGCGAATCTTAGTTCTGAATGTCATTTGCTTTCTTTTTATTGTTGGCATGATTTGCTCTTTTTCCTGCACATTGTACTTTTTTTTTAATTGGATTTCTTTGTTTGCTGACTGCCTATAAGGAGAGAAATCTCAAGGTTGTATATAGCGCACATACATTGATAATAAATGCACTTTGAACTTTCAACGGCTTGAGCACCCATGTGCTCTTATTGGCCAATTTTGTACCTATTTCTGAAGTCAAAGTCAAAATTGAGTTTATTGTTAAGTGTACAGGTATAGGTATGCACATGGGCAAAGAAAGATTGACTTGCAGTGGTATTACTGGCCCAGGGCGTCAGATGAGCAGCATTCACAAGGAAAGAATAAATTTAACATAAATTATACAGGATTTTTTTAAATTTAAAAAAACATAATTACAAGAACACACTTAGAATAAAAGAAAAACAACAATATATTTTAGAGCAAAATGAGCCAGGTAGTGACTGTGTTACTAATCTGTAGTGACTAGGGTGTGCCGGTTGGTTCAAGAACCGAATGGTTGAAGGGAAGTCACTGTTCCTGAAACTGTTGAGTGGTGTCGCAGCAACAACCTTGCACTCAACGTCAGTAAGACCAAAGAACTGTTTGTGGACTTCAGAAAGAGTGAGGTGAGGGATCAGAAGCGTAAAGAGTGAGCAATTTCAAGTTCTTGGGTGTCAATATTGCTGAGGATCTATCCAAGACCCAACGTTTCGATGCAGTGACAAAGCAGGCACGTCCACGGCTAATTTCATTGGAAGCTTGAGGAGATTTGGTATGTCTCCAAAAACCATCAAACATTTCTACAGATGTACCATGGAGAGCATTCTAACTGGCTGCATCACCGTCTGGCATGTGGAGGGGGCGGGTAGGGGTGTCCACTGCGCAAGGTCAAAATAAGCTGCAGGATTTTGTAAACATTGTCAGCTCCAATGTGAACACTAGCCTCCGTAGTAGCCAGGACATCTTCAAGGAATGATGCCTCAAAATGGCGGCATCCATCATTAAGGACCCCCACCACCCAAGACATGCCCTCTTCTCATTGCTACCATCATAGAGGAGGTACAGGAGACTGAAGACACACACTCAATGATTCCGGAACAGCTTCTTCTCCTCTGCCATCCAATTTCTGAATGGACATTGAATCCATGAATATTACCTTTTTTATAAATTTCTATTTTACACTACTTGTTTAATTTAACTATTACATATATATTTATTTATTGTAATTAATGTTTTTTTCTCTCTATTATTATGTATTGGATTGTACTGTTGCCGCAAAATCAACAAATTTTATGAATTATGCCTGTGATAATAAACCTGATTCTGATTCTGAATCTGACCTGGTGGTGTGGGACTTCAGGCTGCTCTACTCCCTGCACGATGGTCGCTACGAGGAGTTTCGGCCCGAAACCTCGACTGTACTTTCTTTCCATCGATGCTGCCTGGCCTGTTGAGTTCCTCCAGCATTTTGTGTGTGTTGCTCGGATTTCCAGCACCTGCAGATTTTCTCCTGTTTGAGAAGTTGGTTCGGTCCAGATGGTGGGGGGGGGGGGGGGAAGGGGGGAATCTTTGATGATGGATGTTGCCTTCTTGAGGAGGCGCCTCCTCAGAAATCAAGGGCACCGTGTTAAATTTAGCTTGCTGGCTTCCAGCTCAGCTTTGTGTAGTTCAAGGGCAAATACAGTATATATTTCCGATCTCCCTGATCTAAGATTGCTGAGTCCATGGGAGTTCCTGTCACTGAAGACAATAATGTTGACGTTTGTGACGGTCAAGAAACAAAAACCAAATGATGCGTTTGTTCCTTGACAAGTACCCTTTTCCCAAATAGTTTCTATAGCAGAGTAAATAAAGACGTCGGAGGGTCTGTTTGGCGCATGTGCATTTTAATTCAGAATGACCCAAGGCTGATTCCATCACCCAAATACTTTGCGTCCCCTTTGAAAGCAAATGTGCTAAGTGGATGATTTATCATATTCTGTCACCCCGTGGCAATAGTTTTTCATTCTGACTTCAGTTTGAAGCAATGGCTGCTTTAAGTAGGGGGTCCCAGTGTGTATCCACATACACACACACATTCTTCAAGTAACTTTCCATCTCGCTCACTGCAACATCAAAACTTTTTCCTTGAATGTACGTGGATCACAGTTGAGGCACCGCGGTAGCTTAGCGTTTCGCTCGGCGCTACTACAGCTCGGCGCGTCGGTGTTTACAGTTCTATTCCTGCCGTCGTCTGTAAGGAGTTTGTATGTTCGCTCCGTGAGCGCTTGGGTTTCCTCCGGGTGCTCCAGTTTCCTCACACAGTCCAAAGACATACCGGTTGGTAGGTTAGTTGCTCATTGTAAATTGTCCTGTGATTATGCTAGGGCAAAATAGGTGGGTTGCTTGGTAGTGTGGTTCTTAGGGTTGGAAAAGCCTGTTCTCAAAATAAACAAACAAACAAGCAAACACTAAGCACAGTACAGGCCCTATGGCCCATAATATTGAACTGACCTTTTAACCTACTCCAAGGTGAATCTAACCTCTTCCTTTTACACTGCCCTGCCTAAGGGTCTCGGCCCGAAACGTCGACTGTACTCTTTCCCGTAGACGCTGCCTGGCCTGCTGAGTTCCTCCAGCATTTTGTGTGAGTTGCTCTGGACCTCCTGCATCGGCAGTTTTTCTCTTGTTTGTCCTTTCACGTCGTTGTTCCTTTACGTGCCTCATGGCGCAATGGGCGGCATTTTGTTTTTCCGCTTCCCTGGCAATTGTCTGTTTTTTACGAGGCCGTGTTGCTAGCTCGATGTTCAACCCAGCACGGGTGGAAAGCACGCAAGGAGCCGGCCGGATTCGAACCCAGGACCACGTGCCTCGAAGTCTGGTGCTATTCCACTACACCACCTTTTACATAGCCCTCTATTTTTCTATCATTCATGTGCCGATCTAAGAGTTTCTTAAATATCTGTCTCTACCGCCATCCCTGGCAAGGTGTTTCATGCATCCATCACTCTCTGGAAAAAACTTCCCTCTGGCAACCCCTATACATCCCTCCAATCACATTAAAATTATGGTCCAGCGGACTTGAGTTATAGGGAAAGATTGAACATGTTAAAACTTTATTCCATGGAGCGTAGGAGAATGAGGGGAGATTCAATAGAAGGTAGTGGGGTGGAGATACGTCTCTACCAAAGAAGGTGTAAGGTGCTCCTTCCCTCTGTTAGCCTGCAGGTCACCTGTTTAGACCCCTCTGCCCGACCAGGGTCACATGAAGCCATGGGAGCAGGTGGTGGCTGGTCGTATGAGAGGATGGTGCACGTCGCAAGTGCTGGTTATGCAACCACTGACGCCAGGCAGACAATCGCTGAAGAGTATTGATGATGGCTGGGGTCACTGCCCAGAAGAAGGCAATGCCAACCACTCCTGTAGAAATATTTGCCAAGGTTCAATTTCAACATTTGGATAAGTACATGGTTGGGAGAGGCATGGGAGCTGTGGACCCGGTGTGGTCAATGAGATTAGGCAGAATAACAGGTTGGCATAGACGAGGTGGGCCGATGGGCCTGCTTTTCTGCTGTAGTGCTCTATGACTCTATGACCTCCTCACTAGAGGAATTTAGCGAGAGCTCTCAGGAGGGAAAAGGCTTTTTGAACACTTCGAACATCTGTGTAAGGAATATGTCAAATGCTCCATTTCTGGGGTCATCTTTGTGAACCTTATTTGGAACCCTGTCCAGTGCCAGCACATCCTTTCTTAGATAAGGGGTCCAAAACTACTCACTACATTCCAAATGCAGACCGATGCCTTACGAAGCCTCAGCGTGACATCTTTGCTTTTATCTTCTAGTCCTCTTGAAATTGAGATGGAGCGGAGCTCACTCTATCATCAGACAGGATCACCACAGCCGCGTATTTGTTGTTGAATAACAGGTTACTCATCTCTTGGGACATTCCTGCATTGGCTATTGCATTTTTCACATTCCAATGCTAATTTGAAATAAAGCCTACATTCCTGTGAATGTCACCATAAATTAATACATTTTAGAATGATGAACGTTGTTCTTATTGATTAATTTAAACCAGGTTCTAATTTCATCTGGTCTTTCACAGTTGAATAACATTGGTAGGCATAAATTTTGGCATGAAGCAATTGGATCAAATGTAATATTTATTTTCTGTGCTTTCAATGCAATATGTTTTTGGCTTACTTCTTGGCACAAAATGTAGTTTTCACTTCCCCTCCCCTCTTCTTTTCCCCAGACTGAAATCTTACCTCTTATGTCCTGCCTATCACCTCCCCCCAGACTCTCCGCCCTTCCCTTTCTCCTATTGTCCGCTCTCCTCTCCTATCAAAATCCCTCTCCAGCCCGTGACCTTTCCCACCCACCTGGCTTCACCTATCACCTTCCAGCTTCCTCCTTCCCCTCACCCCACCTTTTTATTCTGACGTCATCCCCCTTCCCGCTTGAAGCACCATCAATAACTCACTCTGAGACGTAAAGGCGAGATATCGGCTTTTATTGACTGGAAGAAGGAACCAGCAGTGATTGACCACCATACTACATCCTGGAGACTGAGAGGCCGGGCTCAGGCCTCGATTGCCTTTATACAGGGGTCTGTGGGAGGAGCCACAGGAGCAGTCAGCAGGTGGCATGTCCAGACAGGCACACGTAGTTCACCACACCGCTCAGTTCTAAAGAACGGTCTCGGCCCAGAATGTCAACTGTTTATTTATTTCCACAGGTGCTGCCTGAACTGCCGGGTTCCTTCAGCACTTTCTGTGTGCTGCTTTGGCCTACCAGCAGACTTGCTTGTGCTTATGATCTACTTCTTGGATATAGGGCAGAGAGCAATGTAAACACTGAGGCAGCAACAAGAAAGGATCAACGCACAGTCCTCTTTGGTTTTGACCGAAGATACTATAGGCAGTGCATCTGTCACATATTTCAGGAACGTCACACAGTTCTGCAGATTGCTTAAAATGCTAACCTTCAGGAGAGTATGGCAGCCATTTTGACCATGGCGAAGCCTGAAGGTTGAAGACTGGAGTCTGTGAGTCCAGAGGTAGAGGTCTGAAGGAATCATGGGGGCCCAAGCCACCTCAGGTCATCGGGGTCAGAGGTCTGTGCAAGTCCAGAAGGATTAAGTCCACGAGTCAGAAGGTAGAGGACTGAAGGAATCATGGAAGAGCAGTGAAAACCTAGGTCACCAGGGTCAAAGGGCTGTGCAAATCCAGGAGTCGAGGCCTGAAGATCAAACCCATACTCGGCGAGCCCAGAGGTCGGAGAAGTCCAGATTTGGAGGCCTGATGTCCACAAGTCTGGGAGTCCAGGTCAGAGGCCCGGGGGCCTGGATACAGCCTGTCCTATGCTGTAGACCTGTCTGTGTGTGTACGAATGGGTGGGAAAACAACTTGTTTGTCAGTTGTTTTGCTCTGTTCTGTTGTTGTTGCTTGTGTTCTGCTGAACATTGTGGGCACACTATGTTGGCGCTGGTGTGTGTGGTCATATTAGAAGGCTGCACACCCCCCGCCCAAGCACATCCTTGGGTGTGTTGGTTGTTAACACAAGTAACCAATCTCACTGTATGTTTCGATGCACTTACGATAAATAAATCTGAAATTGTATCTGAACATAGCCTCAGAGATAAACTATTTTTTTAAACTTCATTGTAATGTAACACACACAAAATGCTGGAGGAAATCAGCAAGTCAGGCTGCATCTGTGGAAACGTGGTATTCCTCCGTCTTCAGCCCTTGACCTTTCCCACCTACCTGGCTTCACCTATCACCTTCCAGCTAGCCTCCTTCCCCCCCACCCAACTTTTTATTCCGGTATCTTCCCCCTTCCTTCTCAGTCCTGAAGAAGGGCCTCAGCCCAAAACATTGGCTGTTTACTCAGGCCATGGATGCAGCCTGGCCTGCTGAGTTCCTCCAGTGTTTTGTGTGTGTTGTTTTGGATTTCCAGCGTCTACAGACTTTCCCGTGTTTGGGATAGCATCTTTCATGTTTTTCAAATATGAAACCTTTGAAATTAATTAATGCCACAATGTAGGAAATATAACCAGTTCTTGTGCAGGAATTTGCCCCGAGCTGCATATCCAGTTTGCATTTGTGTAAACGCAGGGAATAATGGAAACACTCAGCAGGTCAGGCAGCATCTATGGAGCGAGAGTCCAGGTTAATAGGTTAGCGATTAATAGCTATCATTTATAAACAGTTAATGAATGCTCGCAGGTCGCCTAATGATAGGGTTCAACGCACCTGGGAAGTAGAACTTCAACATTCACTTTCAGACAATCAATGGAGTAAAATTTATCATCTAGTCAATAATTCATCTATTTGCGCATGCCATACCTTAATTCTGTTTAAGATAGTACACAGGGCCTATATGTCCAAAGGTAAATTGGCGCATAGTTTTCCTAATATAAACCCTATTTGTGACAGATGTAACACAGAAGTGGCTACTCTAACCCATATGTTTTGGTCGTGTGTAAGCTTAAACAATTTTTGGAGGGATGTGCTTGGAATATTATCTAAAGATATAGATGTGGTTGTTCAACCTAATCCACTTACAGCAATTTTTGGGATTATTCCAGAGGAAGCAAGCAAAGTGTCTGCTTCCGCTCAACATGTGATAGCTTTTTCAACTTTACTGGCTAGGAGAGCTATTTTGCCACACTGGAAAGAATCTAATCCGCCTATTGTTTTTTTATTGTCTCTCCTCCATCATGTCATGTCTAAGCTTGGAAAAAATTAGAAGCCAGACATTTGATACATCCTTCAATTTTGAACAAGTCTGGCGACCCTTTATTCAATATTCCCAGGATCTATTTATTTATTTGTTTGTTTGTTTGTTTATTTATTTATTTTTCTTTATTCTCTTTTGGGAAAATCCTTATCCGTGAAGGTTTGGAGATGACTGGAAGAATTTTTTTTCTCTCTCTCTTTTTTAAATTTTATCCTCAATTGGACTGCCCAATCTTTCTTTTTCTTTCTTTTTTCGTTTCAGTTTAGTTAGTGGGGCTTTTATCCCCTTTATCAAACAAAATTTCCAATCCTTTTTTTAATGATTACTATAAGGAGTTGTAGTTTTGTTTTTGACCATTGTATATATAACAGCGTAACATTTTACCTACCTGATTTTGACATTATATACTTTCTGGTTTTTTTATTGCTGGTTATATTATCTTTTATATCATCTGTTTGCTAAACTCCTCCTCTGATTCATATATTCTTTATTTGAAAATCAATAAAAAGCTTAAAAAATGAAATGAAATGAATCGAGGCTAACATTTTGGTCAAGATAGTGCCAGGCTGTGATGTCTGACCTCCCACATTCCAGAAGTGTACTGACACTTGTGGGCTTCCCCCAGCACACCTTTGGGTCACTTGTTGTTAATGCCAGCAACACATTTCTCTGTATGTTTTGATGTGCAGTACAGTACAAAAGTCTTAGGCACATGTATGTGTATATTTATAGAGTTCGGGTTCCTGATACTTTTGCACAGTTCTGTATTTGTCAACGTGGAGTGGAGAGTGAGTCTGTAAATCTGGGGGGAGAAAAGGATGTTGGGAAAGGTGAGGGTGGAGCACTGCGGGGGGGGGGGGGGTGTGGGGACAGGTTGCAGAGAAGGAATGCCAGGGGCATGGTTTGGTGTGGGTGCAGACACACCCGGCCCTGAGGCACCAGGCAAGGTCGTTTGATTCCAAACAATTGGATTATTGATCATTACAGGATGTCTCTCTGATGCTTTCCACTCCCTCCCCCTTTTCCCAACCATGATTCCCCTCTCCCTGCCCCCTTCTCACTCTCAGTCCACAATAGAGACCCAAATCAGAATCAGGTTTATCATCACTCACAAATGTCATGAATTTTATTTCTGTGGCAGCAGCACAGTACAATACACAAAATTACTACAGTACTGTACAGAAGTCGAGGAACCCGAGCTGTATGTATGTGCCCAAGACTTTTGAACTGTACTGTACACATGACAAATAAATTCTGAATCTGAATCTTTACATTTCCGGTCAGTGTCACGAGAGATTCTGCTGATGCTGGAAATCCAGTGTAACACATCGAAAGTGCTGGAGGAACTCAGCATGGAATGGAATAAAGGGTCAACATTTTGAGCTGAGACCCTTCATCAGGACGGTGACCATTCTTTATGTGGTTCCCTAATGTCTAATGTCTCTGTTCTTGGCCTTTTCACATTTCCAAAGAAGACCATCTTGAACATAAGGAACTGTCCTATCTTCCAAAGCCAGCCCGGAGAACAGAGGATTATTTTAGCATGCCATCCAGTATGGGTAACCTTGACATTGTTTCAAACATAAGCTGGTAGCTCAATGACAAGTGAAAATAATTTGCTCTTAAGTCCATTCTGGCTGCGTGCTCAGGGCATATTTTTATTGCTTATTCATGCTTGCCTGGGAGAATATCCCCAGCTCATTCCAGCAATTCCATTATAAGAATGGCATGAATTTAGTATTATGTTTGTAGTTTGAAGCTTATATTTGTTGAGTAAAGTTACATAATTGCGTAGAAAGCATTCTTCTAGGGTGCATCACAACCCAGTATGGAAGTTGTCCTGTCCAAGACCGGAAGAAGCTGAAGAAGATCGTGAACGTAGCCCAGCACATCACACAAACCAATCTTCCATCCTCGGACTCACTTTACACCGCACGCTGTCGGAGCAGTGCTGCCAGGATAATCAAGGACACTTTCTGTCCCACTTCCCTCCGGGAGAAGGTTCAGGAGCTTGAAGATTCGTACGGCCAGATTTGGGAACAGCTTCTTTCCGACTGTGATAAGACTGCTGAACGGATCCTGACCCGGATCTGGGCCGTACCTTCCAAATATCTGGACCTGACTTGCACTACCTTACTTTCCCTTTTCTATTTTCTAATTAAGATTTATAATTTAAATCTTTATTATATTTGCTTCGTTTTGTACTCCAGGGAGCGCAAAGTGTAGAAACAAATATCGCTGTGATGATTGTACGCTCTAGTATCAATTGCTTGGTGACAATAAAGTAAAGTGCAAAAGAGAATCTGGAAATGCTGCATTTTGCTGTAACCCCGGTCAGGTGCCTCAGTTGTGGCAACCTGGTGTGTCGATACAGTGAGAGTGGTGGAAGGGTTTGAGGTTGCTTGGATGGCAGGATGGTTCAATGAGAGGCCTAAGATGAAAAGTATGTAGATTGTGAGGGAAATGAAGCTGCAGCATCATTAATTATCTTACCGATCGTTGGGGCTGTCTCAATCCGCTCTGATCTGGAATCATTTTCTCTCGCTCTCCCAAGATTTCTCACTTCCCATTCCGGGGACGGTGGTACCAGTGTGAACAATAAAACTACTTCTTCCTCTCTTTTTACTTTCCAAAGTGGGTTCTACTTACTATTGTAGCCTGTGAGATACACTTTGGTGGCTTGTTCCCAGGCCAGTTGCATGATCTGACACGTTGCCATCTCCGAGGGTGTTCCATGAGTTTTTGAGTGAAGTGTACGGCCTGCAGGCCAGGAAACCTGCACCCATTATCACCTCCGATTTCACCGATCGCTCCAATGAAAGCATCAAGAAAGATTGAATTCACTGAGGTGAGAGTGGAAGGTGAGCAGCTTTTCAGTGCCACCCACCAGCCTCTCACTCGACGTGCTGCCAGAGGAGGGTGTCAATGTGTGATGGTCTCTCATCTGCTGCTCCAGGAGGGCCCTGTATTCGAGTGGTCTCTCTCTCTCGCTCTCTCTCCCTCCCTCCCCCTCACTCTCTCCCTCTTCCTCTCTCCCTCTCCCTCCCTCCCCTCTCTCTCTTCCTCCCTCTCT